>NW_021832565.1:82500-132500 GCF_006345805.1 Octopus sinensis | reverse complement strand
TAGAAGGGTACACCAGGAAAAAAATTTAGGATCATGAAAAATAACTGGCTTCAAGAATGAGTTAAGAAGGCAGAAATGTTTGTTAAGAAGCCAGAAATAATGCAAAAGAAAAAGACTACGATTTTATGTCCCAACTTCTGAGGGTGTTTTATCTATTCTTACAGCAGACGGGAGTATACATATCACAAGCAAAGAAGCAATATATGAATGACCGATGGGCTGAAAACTTTCC
The DNA here is from genome assembly GCF_006345805.1 of Octopus sinensis. Taxonomy (NCBI): domain Eukaryota; kingdom Metazoa; phylum Mollusca; class Cephalopoda; order Octopoda; family Octopodidae; genus Octopus; species Octopus sinensis. Next base: position 132,268 of record NW_021832565.1, on the reverse strand, counting down.
CTTCAAAATACTCTGAAAAAGAAAAATTATCAGGCATAAACAAGAAATCTATTGACAATCTGGGGCAGATTCTCATCAATCTGGCTCTTAGTGAAGTTCCTAACTCTTTTGAGACCAATTCTGTTATAAGGTGACTGTACTGTAATAAGGCACCAGGTGCTGACATAATTATTGCTGAATGTCCCATAGGGTGGTGCAATGCACACTGAAAAACTAACTGTGCTGACTATTTTTGTGTGATCAGTGGGCAATACTCCACAGGAGTTCAAGTATGTTACAAATATTCAGTTTTATATACAAGAACAAAGGTGATAGTTATACAAAAGCTAGAAGCATTTTCCTCATGTAGAACGATGGCAAACTCTTGGTGAGAATATTCCTAAATTACATTAATAACCATTTCACCACCAACAATCATCTGCATGAAAGTAAATGTGGTTTCCTTGGTGAACTGGTCGTTGCTAATATGGTAAGACAGTGCCAGAAGAAGTGTGTAGAGCTGGAACAATACCTGTATATAAGTATTTTGTTAAGACAAAAATGCATTTGAAAATGTGTTGTGGGAGTTCTTAAAAAAAAGTTAAGAATAGGCGCAGGAGTGGCTGTGTGGTAAGTAGCTTGTTTACCAATCACATGGTTCCGGGTTCAGTCCCACTGCGTGGCACCTTGGGCAAGTGTCTTCTACTGTAGCCTCGGGCCGACCAAAGCCTTGTGAGTGGATTTGGTAGATGGAAACTGAAAGAAGCCCATCGTATATATGTATATATATATATATATATATATATATATATATATATATATGCGTGTGTGTGTTTGTGTGTCTGTGTTTGTCCTCCTAGCATTGCTTGACAACCAATGCTGGTGTGTTTATTTCCCCGTTACTTAGCGGTTCGGCAAAGGAGACCAATAGAATAAGTACTGGGCTTACAAAAGAATAAGTCCTGGGGTCGAGTTGCTCGATTAAAGGCGGTGCTCCAGCATGGCCGCAGTTAAATGACTGAAACAAGTAAAAGAGTAAAAGAGTAATACTTGCAAAATTTAGGTGTACGGATATGTACGTGAATATGATGAGCTAATTTTGTGATAACATACTAATAACAATGGTAAAAATTTGAAATCCCTAATATCCAAAAGCAACAAAATGTGTTGTGCATTAGCACCAATCACTTAGAGTAAATATAGAGTCTAACTTACACACACTGACACACAAATACACACACACACACACACACACACACACACACACACACACACACACATATGTATGGAAATGTATCATATTTGAGTTCCAGGTTTGGTGATTATGCGAATAAGGTGTTCAACGTTGGTCATATGTCAGCGTGTGTATATAAAAATATCTTTCATAATGAGATAAAAAACCAAGGCTGTGTAGATTTTAGAACATTTATAGATAGAAGGTCTTACAGCTGTTTCCAGGATATATATATTATATCCCTTCTTCGATGACAGGAGAATCCATTATTATTATTACATATATGTATATCTCTCTATCTACCTATCTATCTATCTATCTATCTCTCTCTATATATATACATACATATATATACATACATACATACATATATATATATATATCTATATATATATATATATATATATTCATAATTAATCAATATAGGGTGGCAAAAAATTTTGTAGAATTTTTTTGCCACCAGCGGCCTAGTGGGAAAAAATTAAATAGTCATAGACCATTTTTAAGTTCAACATCACAATCAAGGAACGGCCATAATAGGCCATTCACCCACTAGAAATAACAGCCAAAAGCTTCAACCGCAAAATTTTGCGGTTGAAGCTTTTGGCTGTTATTTCTAGTGGGTGAATGGCCTATTATGGCCGTTCTTTGATTGTGATATATATATATATATATATCGAAATCGATCAACATCAATGGAAATTGCAGCTGTGATACCAGTGCCGGTGGCACATATAAAGCACCATCCGATCGTGGCCGTTTGCCAGCCTTGTCTGGCACCTGTGCCGGTGGCACGTAAAAAGCACCCACTACACTCATGGAGTGGTTGGTGTTAGGAAGGGCATCCAGCCGTAGAAACATTGCCAGATCAGACTGGGCCTGGTTCAGCTTTCTGGCTTCCCAGACCCCAGTTGAACCGTCCAACCCATGCTAGCATGGAAAGCGGACGCTAAACGATGATGATGCTGATGATGATATATATACACATGCATACATACATATATATATTTATATATACACACACACACACACACACACACACACACACACTCATACACATAAATATGTTGGGCTTCTTTAGGTTTGTGTTTAACCAAATTCACGCCATCAGCCTGGAGTGATAGTAGGAAAAAAGTGACTGTGGTGTATGCAGTGGATTTGAACCCAGAACCATGTGTGAAAGATGGAAACTTCTTACCACACAACCACATCCTATATACATATACCCAATCACAAACACACACACATACACACACATATATACATACATGCATACATGTGTGTGTGTGTGTGTACATACATTTGTATATAATTATATATGGATACACATATATGCACAAATATCTACATCCATTTATACGTATCACGCACAAATACACACATGCACACACACACACCCACAAACACACAAATACACACATTTGTATGTAATTTCATTCATATATCATCATCATTTAACATCCTGCTTTTCCATGCTGTCATGCATTGGACAGTTGACATGTGTAGTTTTATGCAGGGATATATAAACACATATGCTTGTATATACTATTGTTGTTGATATTATTGTTATTGTTGTTGTGCTTGATGTTATTATTATTATTACTATTATTATTATTATTATTATTATTATTATTATTATTATTATTGTTGATATCATCATCATCATCATTATTATTATTATTACTACTATTATTATTATTATTATCATTATTGTTATTTTTGTTGTTGATATCATCATCATTATTGTTATTATTATTATTACTATTATTATTATTATTGTTGTTATTTTTGTTGTTGATATCATCATCATTATTATTATTATTACTATTATTATTATTTTTATTATTATTATTATTGTTATTTTTGTTGTTGATATCATCATCATCATTATTATTATTACTATTATTATTATCATTATTATTGTAATTTATGTTGTTGATATCATCATCATTATTATTATTATTACTATTATTATTATCATTATTATTGTAATTTATGTTGTTGATATCATCATCATTATTATTATTATTACTATTATTATTATTTTTATTATTATTATTATTGTTATTTTTGTTGTTGATATCATCATCATCATTATTATTACTATTATTATTATTATTTTTGTTGTTGATATCATCATCATCATCATCATTGTTATTACTATTATTATTACTATTATTATTACTATTATTATTACTATTATTATTATTATTATTATTATTATTATTATTATTATTATTATCATTATTATTATTATTATCATTATTATTATCATTATTATTATTATTATTATTGTTGTTGTTGTTGTTATTATTTAATAATAGGCTGATTTGGCTTCATGCAACTTAAAGTTTTGCAACCTCATCTTACAAACCTAGCTCATGAAGAGTCAAATAAAAATGTTATTATTACATTTATTTAATAATGATATATGTAACTTCAAACAGATGTGTTGAGCACCTCTATCTTTCGTTTGTCCACTCAGTCAGATAAGTGTATATGTGTGCGTGTGTGTGTGTGTGTGTGTGTGTGTAAACATGCATAATTATATAAGCATATATATTCGTGTGTGTGTGTGTACTGTGTGTTTATATGTACTTTATTGAAAAGCAGCAAAAATATCACAAAAGCTGTTACTCAGAGTTTCATGTTCTCTTTCATTGGACAGTTTTTGTGACTTTTGCTGCTTTTTAATAAAGCATATTACTCTACCTCTGGTATTTAAGTACTATTTTTTCCACCTTGTTTCATATTTATGTGCTTACTCTATATATGTATATGTATATATATATAGGTATAAATGTATGTATATATGCATGTATATGTATATACACATGCACACATATACATAGAGAGAAAGCTGTTTACAGGGGATGTTAAATGATGATATATATATGTTATATATATATGTTTATACATATGCATATTCATCTATATCAATCTATCTATATATGTATGCTATATATATATATATATATATATATACACACACATACTTGATATAAACACATACCTATATGTTTTTATATATATATAGATACACAAAAACATATATATGTATGCATGTGTGTACGTATATACACAAACAATAAACACATGCTTGTAGATATATGTATATAATTTATGACGCTTGTATTTTCTGTAATATTTTTGTTACCATAGCATTAATATCACTATAGTTTTGATAAAATTTGGGAATATTTTACTGTCAGTTCTCATTAGTAATTTAATTCTTAATGATGATGTAATAATTATATTCAACAATATCTCTAATATTTGTTATTATATAGGCACAAGCATGGCTGTGTGATAAGAAGCTTGCTTCCCAATTACATGGTTCTGAGTTCAGTCCCACTGTATGACACCTTGAGTAAGAGTCTTCTGCTATATAGCCTTGGCTGACTAAAGCCTTGTGAGTGGATTTGGTAGATAGAAACTGAAAGATGGGCATTGAGCATATGTGTGTGCATTCGCCCCTTGTCTGCTTGAGAACTAGTGTTGGTGTGATCAGGTTCCCTGGAGCTTAGTCATTCAGGAAAAGTGACTTATGGAATAAGTACCAAGCTTAAAATAAATATGTACTTACAAGGTTCAGTTCTTTCAACTAAAAATTGTTCAAGGAGGTTCCCCAGCATGGCCACAGTCTCATGACTGAAACAAGTAAATGATAATAGATAAAAGATATATATGTATGTGTTACTGAATATGCAATATATTGTTAGTTTCTTTCCCCTACTCAGTTTCTATTTCACTATCATATCATTAAGATTTACAAGTAATTAATCATTTATATAGAGATTTTTAAAACATAAGTAGTATATAATAATGTTATTGAGAAAAGGATGATGTAAAATTCTAACTTAAAGATGAAAAAAGATATCATTTATCACCCTGTGTTTCAAAAACCAGATTCCTGATATCTGATACAAAAATATAATACCATTAAATGGAATTTTAAAAAATTAACAGTTAAATTTTAAAACTAGGAAATATATTTAAAATTTTAATTTCACAATAGGCATAGGAGTGGCTGTGTGGTAAGTAGCTTGTTTACCAGCCACAAAGTTCCGGGTTCAGTCCCACTGTGTGTCACTTTGGGCAAGTGTCATCTACTTATAGCCTAGGGTCAACCAAAGCCTTGAGAGTGGATTTGTTAGATGGAAACTGAAAGAAGCCTGTCGTATATATGTATATATATATATGTGTGTGTATATATGTATGTGTGTCACTTGACAACCGATGCTGGTGTGTTTACATCACCATAACTTAGCGGTTCAGCAAAAGGGGCCGATAGAATAAGTACTAGGCTTACAAAGAATAAGTCCTGGGGTCGATTTGCTCGACTAAAGGTGGTGCTCCAGTGTGGCCACAGTCAAATGACTGGAACAAGTAAAAGAGTAAAAAGACAGAGAGTAAAATATTCTGGATTATGTTGGAAATTATTTGAAACATTAAGACTAACTATATTATGTTTTAATGTGCTTGTTACTAAATGAAATTCTTACTGAAATAAAATGCTCCAGCATGGCCACAGTCAACTGGCTGAAATAAATAAAAGAATAAAAGAATTAATCATCTTGTATTCCAAAAACCAGATTCCTCATATTTGGTACAAAAATATTATACCTTTAAATGAAATTTTTAAAAAATTAACCCTTAAATTTTAAAACTAGGAAATATATTTAAAATTTTAATTTCAAGATATCCTGGATTGTGTTGAAAAAACAATAAGACTTACTATATGTTTTAATATGTTAGTTACTAAAATATTTTAAATTTACTGAACAAATATAAATAGTATGACATTGTCCAGTCACTGACTGCTATTTCAGCCACTTGGACCTAACCGCTGACCAGTGTTAACTCAAGGGATATAACTCACTTGGTCACTTTGTCAGTAAAGTAAAAATAGATAAATAAATGAATAAATAGGAGAGGGAGATAGAGCAAGAGAATGTGAGAGAGTGAGAGGGGGAGAAAATAGATAAAGAAGGAGAGGGAGAGAGAGAGAAAGCTGATTAACAATCAAAGGGTAGAGGATAACAGATGAAAATAAAGAGGAAGAAAAAGAAGGGGTAGTGGAAGATGAGCAAGGAGAGGAGAAGCATGTGGATGAAGTGAGGTAGCAAAGAAAATCAGATGCCATTTAAAGAGAGCCAAAATATATTAGTGTGGAAGGTAGAGGGAGACCATGGATTTAAGGAGTAGAAGAGGAGAGGCTGAGAAAGGGTCTGAAGGAAGAAACAGAATCAGAAGTCATATGGGAAGAGAGAGAGGAGGGAGAGGGAGAGAAAGACGGGCTAAATACAGAGAGAGGGAGAGAGAAATAGATACAGAGACAGGCAAGCTACAGAGAGAGAGGGAGAGATACAAAGAGAGGGGGTAGATATAGAAAGAGGGAAGAGATACAGAGAGAGAGAGAGAGGGTAGATATAGAGAGAGGGAGATGGCTACTAGAGAGGGGGTGAGATACAAAGAGGGGGATGAATACAGAGAGAAAGGGGAGGGAAACAGAGAGTGGGTTGAGATTCAGAGAGAGGGGGTGAGATACAGGGAGAGGAGAGAGGGATAGATACGGAGAGAGGGGGATAGATACAGAGAGAGAGAGAGAGAGAGAGAGGGTGATAGACACAGAGAGAAAGGGATAGATACAGAGAGAGGGACATAAATACTGAGAAAGAAGGAATGATAGAAATGTGGAGAGATACAGAGAGAGAGAGAGAGGGATAAATACAGACAGAGGGGATAGATACAGAGAGAAAGAGAAAGAACTAGAGTTGGGGAGATCTAGGAAGTGAGGACATCAGAAATATAGCATTTACAAGGAAGAAAATTGAGGAGAGAGTAAAATCTCCAGTGAAGGGAAAAAGAAGGAAATCACAGATGTTTGAAGAATACAGGAAGAAGAAGATGAAAAGAAAGAATAAGTGAGAATAGAGAAAAGAAAGGGTAAGATGTAAAGAAATAAATTAACGTGATGTAGAGGAAAGAAATGGGGGGGGGACAAAGAATTGAAGGTAAAAAGGAAAAGTGAAAGTTAAATTATGTATCTATCTCCCTCTCTCTGTAGTAGAAGAAGAAGAAGAAGAAGAAGATGAAGGAGGAGAGTGGAGTTAGAAGAGAAAAGAGGAGGGCGAGAGAAGGAGAAGAAGTGGTAGAGAAGGGGGAAGGGTAGAGAAGAAGAAGAAGAAGAGGGAAGAGAGGAAGGAAAAGAAGAGATGATGATGTGATGATGATGATGATAATGAAGTAAAAGATGATGATGACAAGGATGAGGCTGGTGAGATGATGACAACGGCGGCGACGATGATGATGACAATAACAATTAATATATCTCTGAATAAGCAGATTATATACCATACTGCTGGCAACAATATGAATGAGGCATTTTAATTGTTAACTATGTATAAAAAAGGTAAAAATGTTTTGATCCAATTATTTAAACAAAACTAACTTGTAGTGAGTGAAGGATATTCACTTCATTGCTTAACTTTTCAGCATTTAAACTGGCCATATCCGGCCAAAACATTCTACCTGTATAATGTTCACACCAGCCAGATCTGACTTCTCACACCTACCCTATAATGTCATTGTAAATATAAACAATTACATCATGAGTTAATGAATGATTGATTAAAAAAATGTGAATAAATAAGCATTACATTGCATGGCTCAGTGGCTAGAGTGTTGGTCTCACAGTCATGAGGTAGTGAGTTCGATTCCTGGACCAGGCTGTGTGTTGTGTTCTTGAGCAAGATACTTTATTTCATATTGCTCCATTTCACTTAGCTGTAGCAATGAGTTGTGATGTCACTGGTGAACAAGCCGTATCAGTCTTTGCTTTTCCCTTGGACAACATGGGAGGCTGATATGCATGGGTGACTGCAGGTCTTCCATAAACAATCTGGCACAGACTAGTGCCTTGGAGGGTAACTTACTAGGTGCAATCTTATGGTCATTCATAACCCCAAAGGGGTATTTTACTCTTTATCCTTTTACATTGGATAGAATAGTCCGAAATGCAGAGGGTACTACTCTTGTGATTATATTTGAATTGTTAGTAAATTTTTTCTTTTCATTTTTTTTAATCTACTTGTCTCAGTTAGTGGAGTGTAGCCATACTGGGGCACCAGCTTGAAGGGTTTGGTCGAACAAACTGATCCCAGTTTGGAACAAACACAAAGACATGCACAACACACACACATACACACGACAGCTTCTTTTAGTTTCTGTCTCTGAAATCTACTCACATGGCTTTAGTGAGTACAGGAATTATATAGTACAAGGCACTTGCTCAAGGTGCCACGAAGCAGGACTGAACCCAGTGGCACTTGCTTCTCCCCTCAGAATTGCTAGCCTTTTACCAAAATATAGATCAATTAATACTATCACCTTCATCATTGTCATCATCATCATTAGTAGTAGTAGCAGTAGTAGTATGGGGAGAGGTGGAAGTGGGTAAAGAGCAGAAGCCATATGGAAGGTGAAGAGCAGGCAGAATCAGTGGAGTATCATAAAAAAAATGTAACATTTGTTCTAGCTCTTTACATTCTAGTTTCAAATCCTAATGAGGCCAAGTTCATTTTTCATTCTGTTTTTTTTTTTTTATTAGTGGTGGCCATGGTAGAGAATGATCAATAAAATATTGTACATGTCAAGTACTTATAATACCACTCCTCAAATTTTCTAGTTCTGTGCCCAAATCAGAAACCCTTATTATTGCTGATAGAATCAGTAGCTTGCCTAGCAAAAATGCTTAGCGGTAGTTTGCCCGTTGCTACAATCTGAGTTCAAATTCTGTCGAGGTCAGCTTTGCCTTTCACCCTTTCAGAGTCGATAAATTAAATACCAGTCAAGTACTGAGATTGATGTAATCGGCTATCCCCCTCTCCTCAAATTCCAGGTATTATTATTGTTGAGGCATTGAGCTGGGTAAAATGCTTAACAGTATTTCATCCATCTTTATGTTCTGAGTTCAAATTCCATCAGGGTCAACTTGGACTTTCTTCCTTTTGTGGGGGGTAGGTGATAAAATAAATACCAGTTGAACACTGGGTTTAATGTAATCAACTAGCACCCTCCGAAAAATTCCAGGCCTTGTGCCTTTAGCAAAAGGTTTATTGTAACAAATTTTAAAAAAGGTGCAGGAGTGGCTGTGTGGTAAGTAGCTTGCTTTGATGAGCATATTCTGAGGCATCTGCCCCCAAAAAATGAAAGGATAGACACACACACACACACACACACAAACACATATATATATATATGGCAAATGAAAGACGGAAGATACAATATACAAGAATTCTTGTAGATAGATAGATAGATAGATAGATAGATAGATAGATAGATAGATAGATAGATAGATGGAATGGATGGATGGATGGAGTGATTGATGGATGGAGGGATGAATGGATGGATGTACATATATCTGTTTTATAGATGTATATGTATACACACACACACACACACACACACACACATACATATATATATATATATATATATATATATATATATGCACACACCACATGACACACACACAAGTAGTGCAAAACAAAAATAAAGAAACCCATGATATTGTAGTAAAATAACAAAAAATATATGAAATAAAAACCCATATAGACAGACAGATAAATGAATAAAGACAACCAAAATAATGTCACAAATAGTTATATTTCATGTGTTATTTTACTCTTCATATATCAAGCAATAAATATGGAAATGTACAAAATATATGAATAACTGAACACATGTTTGTCCATCAGTCAAGAATGACACATAGATAAACATGGAAATAATGTGATGGTTTCCTCACATGCGGCTAACAAGCACGCTATTTTATCAAGTTTCCACTGAAGCTTAAAAAGAAAGGAAAACAAATGCCTGTGCACTACACTGCCCTCTCTGTAAATGATCAAATCAAAATACATCTTATTTGCATACCAACTTCTAAGAGAACAACGAATTCAAAGTAATGTTACATGCATAGACACACTTATGTTATATATGTGTGTGGTGAATGTGTGTGAATGTGCATAAATGTGTGTATATATATATATATATATATATATATATAGATATATATATATACATACATCCCATATTTAATCTATATAGAGAGAATTATATAAGCATACATATATCTATTTATTGATATTACTATCTATCTCAATCTATGTCTATTATACACGGACAATTTATACATGTATATATATATCTACACACACATATGCATACATATATGTGTATATATATATATATATATATATATATATATATATATATATACCACACACACACACATATATATAACTACATATAGATATATCATTATATATATAATATATACATACCTCATACTTCATATACATATATATATATATATATATATATATATATATAGCATTACACATACATATGCATTATACATATATGATATTCATGTATTTATTATTCTTTAACAAGAATAGTATTGTCAGCATTAAAGAACACTAACATTGGACTCTACAAAAGTATAGAATAACCTTCAGATTAATGTAAAACTATTTTTATGCCAACTGAACATAAAACTAACATTAATATATATATATATTATATATATATATATATATATTATATATATATATTATATATATATATATAGATATATATATATATACATATATATATATATATATATATACATATATATACATACATATATATACATATATATACATATATATATATATATATATATATTATATATAAAATTTTAGGAGTGACCCCAACAGGTCACTCGTCCACCAGAAAGAGCAGCTGGTTGCGATAAATTTCTATTGAATTTTTTTGCTACCTAAATTGACTATATATATATATAGATATATATATATATATGTAAAATATATATGTATGTAAATGATATGTACATATATACATGGTATATGAATTGGTTGTTGGATAAATTTGTCCATTTCTTTCTAACAGTATTTGAAGTAACATGCAAAATAATTTCATTATAGTTTTATCGTAGCTGCTATTACTAAAAGAATTGCAAATAAATGGTTTACACCAGAAATTGTTTATGCAGTTCAAAGATAGTAAATTGAGCATCTCAGTCTCACCATAGTTTGTCTGGCCTCTTTATTTCAAGGAGAAATGATTGAACAAGCTCATCCATGAGAATCTGAGTTGATTAATAATCAGTTGGTCCAACAGATAGTATGTTCCTCTGATAGCCATCACCCATGTGATGGGTAAGGCCCAGCAATCTGAATAGTGACACAGTTCATCACATTTCTAATTTGCTAAAAATTTTATTTAAGGACCAAAATTGGTAAGTTCTACCATACCCACCAAATTCTCCCCATAAAGTACCCTTTCCAGTTGCTTACCAACAGTCTGTGAGGTATTTCCTTCAACAATAATGTGAAACTGCAAAAGCTAGATGAATGTCAGCAAGAACTTATGAAGAAAGGGGAATATATTATTGACTGATTTGTTAAAACTGTTGATGAAATGTAAGGATTAGAATAAATGGGAAAAGTTAATGAATTTATCTAACAACCAAATGTATATAAGAATATACATATTACATATATATTGTATATTTATATGTATTATTATAATATTCTTTTCTTTTTCTTTTACTTGTTTCAGTCATTTGACTGCGGCCATGCTGGAGCACCACCTTTAGTCGAGCAAATCGACCCCGGGACTTATTCTTTGTAAGCCCAGTACTTATTCTATTGGTCTCTTTTGCCAAACCGCTAAGTGACGGGGACGTAGACACACCAGCATCGGTTGTCAAGCAATGCTAGGGGGACAAACACAGACACACAAACACACACACATATACATATATATATATATTATTATATATATATATATATACATATATACGACAGGCTTCTTTCAGTTTCCGTCTACCAAATCCACTCACAAGGCAAGATGCCATGCAGTGGGACTGAACCCGGAACCATGTGGTTGGTTAGCAAGCTACTTACCACACAGCCACTCCTGCGCCTATATATATATATAATGATATATAATATACTAGCAGAAATACCATTGTTGACTGGGTTCAGAAAGAGTTTTCAAAAATTATACTCTGATTTATGAAAGTTTCTGCTTCGATATTATTGAATGTTTTGTAGCAGAATATCTGCAAGCTCTTATTGCCAGGTTTTGGCCCAAAAAGTTATATTTTACTAATGGGTCTGCTGATAGTCAGTCTCTTCAGCTCTTTCACTTTTTCTACACTGAGATTGCCTAGGTAGTCCAAATCTAATTTTGTTTTTGGAGACATTGTATTAGGGTGAATTAATCTATAAAACAGGGGACTTAGCTCATGTTAGCAAACTTACGGATTTCACTGGCGTGAAAATTGGTAAAAGTTATGGTTGAAAAGCTATTTTTACCACTATCCGGGTGTGCCACAGGAAAAATAAGTTGACAAAAGCACAGCAATGGTCGTGACCAATGTCCTCCTAAAATTGGAGTGACATGCATGCTAATTTGTGGATGCGCAAAAAATTTTTCATGTACACACACACATCCTGCCTTTTATAGATATAGATATATTATAATATACATAATATATAATAAATATGTTATAATATATATTATATATATTGTAATAATATATATATAATATATATATTATAATAATATATATATAATATATAATATATATAAAGAGAAAAAAGATATATATACATACAAAGTATGGGGTTTAGTTCACAGGTGATCTAAATGATTAGGTACACTAAATAAATGTTGTAATAGATTATTAGTGCTCCAAGGTTGTAGCTGAGATGGTAGTTACGGAGCCATTGCAGATTTCCAATATAGTGGATATATAATTGTTAAAGAAGACAACAAATATTAAGGCAAGGCAAACAGCTCAAGTCTTATACAATATTATTACTGGAAAACATTCAATGTCTTACAGATGTTTCTGGGATATCCCCGAGTATGGGATATTCTGTCATCAGACAAATTGGGAAAAATAGAGAAAATAAGAATGGTATATATTAATGAGATGATGACAGAGGAAGGGAGTAAAGAATAAGGAGATGGATCATTTTGTTGCACAATGCATCTCCATCTTTCCTTTAACTTGAAAATACCCTCTTTCCAGAAATGAGGTGGATTTATAGCAAAGAATTCATCAGGGTATCTTTTTACGTCATCCAAGGAATTGAAATTTTTACCATTAAGACTATTCTGCGGAGATCTGAATAAGTGGAAATCCAAAGGAGCACTATCTGCTGAATATGGAGAGTGGTGTAACACATCCCAGCTGAGCTATAGCAATTTTTGTCTGGTTCCCAAAGCATCAGATGCCAAAAATGAACTTTCTTATCTTCCATTTTAAAGGGTTACAGAATTAACACAGGTTATAGGAACATAAACCTTCTTCCACGAAAAGATAGCTTAAACTGTGCTCTAAATTGAGGTGTAGTCAAATCCTATTTTATGGACTCAACCATGTTCTAAAATAAGTCAGAAAGTAAGCTACTATAAATTGGCACGGACTTTCCAGACAACCCAATATTACCTTACTTGGAAACAGGTGAGGGCTGGTAACAAGAAAAGCATCAAGCATGGGAAATCTACCTTACAATTTCTGTCCAGTCTGCAAGCATGGAAAAGTGGACACAATAAACAATGATGATTGTGGATTAAAATATATATATATATATATATATATATATATATATATATACCTTAATCAATGAAATTCCAATGTAGTCTGATGTTTACATTTTATTATTTACAATTTTTGTGGAGGCGCATAGCTTAGTGGTTAAGGTGTCAGCATCATGATCGTAAGATTGTGGTTTTGATTCCTGGATCGGGTGACACATTGTGTTCTTGAGCAAAACACTTCATTTCACATTGCTCCAGTCCACTCAGCTGGCAAAAATGAGTAACACTGCGATGGACTGGCATCCCTCCATCTGGGGAACACAGACACCATTGAAACTGGGAAACAGGGCCCATGAGCCTGGCTAGGCTTTAAAAGGGTGCAGTGGAGGCACAATGGCCCAATGGTTAGGGCAGCAGACTCGCAGTCAGAGGATCGCAGTTTCAATTCCTAAACCGGGTGTTGTGTGTGTTTATTGAGCAAAAACACCTAAAGCTCCATGAGACTCCGGCAGGGGGTGGTGGTGATCCCTGTTGTACTCCTTTGCCCCAACTTTCTCACACCCTTTCTTCCTGTTTCTTTCTTCTTGTGATGGACTGGCATCCTGTACAGCTGGGGGGAACACATACGCCACAGAAACCGGGAAACTGGGCCCATGAGTCTGGCTAGGCTTGAAAAAGGTGCATAAATAAAAAGAAAATTTAAATTTACAAATTTTACAATATTATAATAATAGAATATTATATACTTATTGTGATAAAACTAGTACTTTCATGCATTACACAGTCATGAGGTTTATGTAGCATTAGTGACAACCATGTTGTCAATTGTGGACACTACTGTCACTACTATGACATATACCTGATGATTACATAACACATGAAAGTACTAGTTTTATCACAATAACCATATAATATTGTAAAAATGTAAAATTGTAAAAATTATAAATAATAAAATGTGAAAATAAGACTGTGTTAGAATTTCATTCATTACTATATTCTTTGATGTGCAATCATACAAAACTCAGATATCTATCTATCTATCTAAATATCTATCAATCTATATGTGAGTATATATTATAGTTATTATATATTATATAATTCATATATATATAATATACACATACTTTGGTTCATTTTGTGGGCAACAATGAAAAGGAGTGTGTTCAAAGTGAATAAGGAATCGATGTACATTCATAGTTATTAATTTTATAGAAGTATTCATGCATTCAGACTAACTAATATTACGATTATCATTGCAATTGTCCCAACATTATGTATTGCTATGATGAACTTCACAGGCTCATGTAATAACCATACTCCTGTAGGAAAGCAAAAGTGTGAAAAGCCACATATGTGTGTGTGTCTATCTATCTGTCTGGCTGTCTGTCAATATATGTATCACATATTATATATATATATATATATATATATACTATATTATAACGTGTATGAGGAACCCACATGTATAAGGTAGCCCCCTAATTTTTGGGGCTTAAAATTTGGAAAAATGGTTTTGTAAGGAATTATAAATACTAACCATGTATAAGAAACTCCCATACTTTTTAACCTAATTTTTGACAAAACAGGGTTCCTTATACATGTTAAAATACTACATATATATATAATACTTCATATTCAAGGCTTTGATGAAGCTATAAGGTGTTATTCAGGCACTCAACTATGAGTCCATTGCATGGTGGCTAAACTCTACCAACATTTAGTGTAGGGGTGTGAGACCTACCTAAATCAAAAATGGCTATAGGCACTATATCATTGAGCTGGTATAAGCTTAAATGGGCAGTCCAGGTATCAGATCAATTTTGATCATTTTAATACTTTTACCTATAAAAAAATGAACTATTATGAACTTTTCACATTCCGGACTGGATGCTCTAACTGCTTTCCAATCTAAAATATATTTCACTGGTCTTCCCAAGTCAAATCTGCCTTGGTATGAGATACATTGTGTACAAATGATAAAATCTTTACACTACCCTTACACACTCATACAGCTTATCAGCACTGCCATACTGACTTTGTTACGAGCAATTTTTTGTACTTTTGATACACCTGGATCAAATAGAAACTCACACATTTTGAATCTATTGTATATTCTTGAAAACAAACTGAATAATTTATTATTTAGGGTCAAGGCTAGTGAGTTGGCAGAATTGTTAGCAGATCGGGCAAAATGCATAGTGATATTTTTCTGTCTTTGTGTTCCGAGTTCAAATTCCACTGGGGGTGACTTTGCCTTTCATCTTTTGGGGATTAATAAAATAAGTCCCAGTTGAGCACTGGAGTTGATGTAATCAACTCACTGACTTGCTCAAAACTGCTGGCCTTGTGCCAAAATTCGAAATTAATTTTTTATTTAGAGTTATTAATTGAGGACAGTAGTAAAATTGATGTTGAATACTTAGTATATTTTGCGAACCATAATAGATATATCAAATAGGTAGCTATTTCAAATTAGTATTCAACAGTAATATCCAATATTACATCTGCTTCAGTACAATGATCTGTATAAAATGTATTCATGATCAATCATTACAAATTTAATCTAGATACTGATGTATTTCTAATAAGATACTATTCTATTATTCATATGAAAGAAGTGTGATGGATTGCCAGAGAGGGTGCCTTTGTAGACTAAATCTCTTAACAGTATTTGGTTTCATTCCTTTTTGATACGTGTTCAAACCTCGTCGGATGATTTTACATTTGATAAACCCTAAGATTTGTAAAATATGCCAGTCATTTACATAACATCTTTTCATAAATGTCTGATAATTATTTTTCTTGAGCTGAACATGCTTGTTCATGTTATGTCCATTTTTTTTTCCTATGCTATCACGGATCAGATGAAAGCTTATTGAAGCATTATTTTATTGCATGGAGCCTTTCCTGTTGCTAACCTTTACAATGTTTTTCAACTAAGGGATGTATCTTCCAACTGTCTTTGAAAGTACAGAGCTACAGAACTATCTGTTATAATGGAATATCAACACAATGATACCTTTCTTTGCTTGAATGGTATTTTGCAAACAAGTTAGCAGAGACACACATACGCCCACATCCATGTTTGTGTGTGTTATATACATACACTACATACATACATACATACATACATACATACATACATACATACATACATACATACAAACAAACATACATACATACATACATCCGAAGTAAAAAGTGACAGCAAAATAGTTTGATAAAATTTTATTTAATAATAAGTAAATTCTAATATCATGAGAAATTGTTTCATAACTTAAAAACATGTAAATAATTCATATTATATAGATATAAATAAATAAACATATATATATGATTGATTGATTGATTGATTGATTCTAGTTTCAGCTTATGAGCTGCGGCCATGCTGGGGCACCGCCATTGGTGTGTTGCTACTTGGTTTCACTTCATGGAGGCTTTCTAGCAACTGCTATTTGGTGCATGAGAGAGTTCGATGCAGCTGCCCTCATCTGCCCCTCCTGCCGTGAAGTTGGTTCATCTGGGACACCTGACAGGAAGAGATCCAGCTTCATTTTAAAGACATCTGTATCCACCCCATGCAGGTCTCTCAGGTTCTTCGGGAGGATATTGAAGAGCTGTGGGCCTCGGAAGCCCAGGCTATCACAGAATCTTGTCCTACATCTTGATGGCAGGTTTGGAGTCCTAGGCACCACGCAGTGGCGCCCAGTTCTGGCATTTGCGTAACTCTCGATGCCAAAGTTCAGGACACTTCCCTCCAGGATCTTCCAGATGTATATTATGGCATATCTTTCCCGCCTACGCTCCAGGGAATATAATTTTAATCTCTTGAGTCTTTCCCAGTAGCTTACATTCTGCATAGAGGCTATCTTCTTTGTGTAGCTTCGTTGGATCGCCTCAAGTTCTGTGATCAACTTGACACAGGATGGTGACCATAGCTGAGAGCAATAGTCAAAGTGGCTTAGGACAAGTGTCTTCCAGAGGACCATCATGGTTTCTTGTTCTCTTGTTCTAAAGGTTCTAAGAATCCATCCAGCCAGCCGTCTACATTTCATTGTCAGTTTAGCAACATGTACATGAAAGGTCGCGTCATCACTCATGTGAATACCCAGGTCACGCACTGATTGTGCCTCTGGGATTGCAATCCCTCCGGGTCCAGTGTATTCATTGGGTATTGCATTCAGTTTTGCATGCTGATAGTATAAAGCTTGAAACTTTCCAGCATTGAACTGCATGCTATTCTTTTCAGCCCACTTGTATATTTCGTCCAGCTCACATTGCAGGTGTTTAGTGTCCTCAGGGTTCTGTATTGCCTGTGAAACTTTTGTATCATCTGCATAACTTGTGATCGTGGCTCTCTGCGTGGCTGAGGGCATGTCTGAGAGGGCCATTATGAACAGTAGTGGTCCCAGAACAGTGCCCTGCGGAACACCGCTCACTATTTGTGTGTTATGGAGGTGGCCCCATTGGCTACTACCACCTGACTTCTATCCTTCAGAAAGTCATGAAGCCATTCTCCCAGTTTTCCAACTATGTTGAGATCACGCAGTTTGTGACATATCATTCCATGATCGACTTTATCAAAGGCCTTTGCAAAGTCGAGATATATCACTTCCACATTTGAGTGGTTGAGCAGCCGTTTCAGCACCCAGTCATAGTGTTGTAGGAGCTGAGTTAAACAGCTTCTCCCTTGTCGGAAACCATGTTGGGTGTCGGGCAGCAAGTCATTCTCTTCAAGGAAGGTGATCAGCTTCCTTCTGACTATTCGTTCCATGATCTTGCTGATGTGTGAGGTCAGAGAGATAGGTCTATAGTTCTTGGCTTCCGCTCTGCTACCTCCTTTATGAATGGGGCATATTTTACCTTCCTTCAGTTTTCCTGGAAGTTTGCCAGCTGCAAGGAAGCTCTGAAAGAGTAACTGCAGTGGTCTTGCTAGGACTCTCTTACATGCTTTAAGAGGATTGCCGGGAATCCATCGGGGCCAGTAGCTGAGTCTGTTTTCATTTCATCTATAGCCTTGGTTACATCGTCTTCCTTTATATCGATGTAATCTATCGTCGCCGCCTCTGATTTTATATCTGCTGTGGTAAAAAAGTCAGTTGGATTGGTGATTTGGAGATGCCCAAGGGGTGGAGTGAAAACACTCTTCAATTGCTCATTCAGTATTTCACTTACCCTCATTGGTTTTCCTGTAAGTGTGCCATCCTTTTCGAGGAGTGGCCCTATTCTACAGTGCACTGTAGCTGTTTCTTTGGCATACCTGTAGAAAGCTCTGGGGTTAGATTTTATGTTTTCTATAGCCCAGGCTTCTTTGTCTGCTCTTTCTTTTTCATGGGAGAGTTGCAGACATTTTTCGATTTCCAACAGTTTTATTTTTAGGCGGGACTTTTAACTGCTTTCAATCTGTTTGTTTAGGCGATTTGAAAATTTTGTACGCCGTCTCATTAAAATTTTCCTCTCTCTGGGGATTTTGTTCTTGTGTACAGTGGCCTTTCTCTCTGGGACACATTTGTAGCATATGGCTTGCATTACAGACATGAATTGTTGAAGTTTCACGTCGATGTCTGGCGAGGAGAGACATTTAGGCCAGTTTTGTTCGAGGATCTCTTTCTCAATTTGTTTCCAGTTTGCCTTATGGTAGTTCAAGCTGGAAAGATTTTGAGGGTTTCTTGTAGGCTGCATGTCCGTGCTCTCTTTTGGCCCGTACATGGTCAGCTCTATCATGTTGTGATCCGAGAGTAGTGTCGGTGTCACTTTCACATTATGGATGAGATCCATGTCATTTGTGAAGCAGAGATCCAGTGTGTTACCTGCCCTGGTTGGTTGGAGTATTACCTGCTCCATGTACAGGGTGTTGATGAGGTTCAGGAGGGACCTCGCCTGTCCTCGTTCACATCTTGTCATTCCTGGGAGAGAAAGGCCCTCGGGCCATCTGACATTGGGCAGATTGAAGTCTCCCATAAGAAGCACACCTATGTGTTGTTCTAATGTGGTTAGAATTTCTTCTATTTTTATAAGGCAGTCTTCAAACTTGCCCACATGGCTTGGGGCATCTGGAGGGCGATATGTAGCACACACAACTACATCAAGTTGCCTAATATGTACAATTAGTGTGTCACACACCGAGTTTGAGTATGACAAGAGGACCTGGGGTGTGAGGTCCTCACGGATGTACATAGCAACACCTCCATGACTCCTTTCTTTCCTGTCGGTCCGTAGTACAGCATACTGTGGTATGTGTAACTCCGCATCTGCTATGTCCGGTTTCAGGTGCGTTTCTGTAAGTGCTATGCATAAGGCTTGATTGCATGCAACAAAGTCTCTCAGGAACGGGATCTTTGTCCTGTTACAGAGTGTTTGCAGTCCTCTGATGTTCAGTAGGAGTATCGAGGTGAGGTGTACGTTGTTGCCGGCGGTGTCCATCCTGTGTCTGTTTGCTGTGGTGGTCTGGTATATAGTGGGTAGTCCCACCTGCGGGCTTGGGTTTGATGAAGCCAGGTCAGCTGCTGTACAATCTTTTGTGCTATGCACAAAAAAGATTGTTGCTCAGCAGCTGCTCTTTCGACAACATCATGTTGGCTGTTTGTGGCGCGCACAACATCTGCGTACCTCCGCTTTGGAGCAGGTGGTGCGTGGTCCATCCCTTTTCTTTGTGTTGATGATTTGTCCATCTGCCTCGTGTCTCTGTGGCAGGGTCCCCGATGTGCAAAGCGGCAGCCTGCACCTTCCTTTCCATGCCAGCAGGAACCTCTCAGGTAGAACATACACACCCGTGTGCGCTGTTTGGTTCCATCCTTTGCGGTTCCACTTCTATTCCTGGTTGTTTCACTCTTTGGTCCTGCTTGAGCTTTTTCTTTTCCTTTAGCTCTTCCAGTCTTTCTTTTAGTTCTTCTTCCTCCCTCTACCTCTTCACCGGGTTCTCCGTCTCCATGGCCCTTGCTGCCGGTTGGAGAACTTGCACCTGGGTTCACTTCCCGGGCAGGTTTCTCATTCAAAACCTCCTCCCGGGCGTCCACCAGGTGGGGGTGACTTCTTTCATCATCTCCATTCTTGCCATCTTTGCCCCGCTCGTTCTCAAAGATGGCATCAAGTCCGCCAATGTGCGACCGTACAAGCGCATATGAGCGCACGAATTCCCGTCTCTTTCGCTCCATCTGAGCCGCTGTCTTCTTGTAGCCTCTGCTCTTCAGCGCAGCCGCAATCACCTCGCTAGGGCTATCTCCGCCGGCGCACTCCCATGCTTGTATGAATAAATCCAGCTCGTCAGGTCTCCATGCTCTGGACATGCTGGATAATCCGTCTATCCGTTTATCTATCTAATTATGTTCGAGAGAAGACAGGAAGATATTAAGGCTAATTAGAAGATAGAGTACTTGAAAAAGAAATATTAACAATATTAAAGTTTGTGTAAAAACGTTATTTGGGTAAAAACGTTATTTAATCTTAAGGCTAATTAGGGGATAGAGTATCTGAAAATGTATTAGCAATATTAATATTATATTAGAGTGTGGATAAAAACGTTGTTTAATCTTAAGGCTAATTAGGAGATAGAGTATCTGAAAATATATTAGCAATATTAATATTATATTAGAGTGTGGGTAAAAAAACGTTATTTAATCTTAAGGCTAATTTGGAGATAGAGTATCTGAAAATATATTAGCAATATTAATATTATATTAGAGTGTGGGTAATATTAAACGTTATTTAATTTAATCTTAAGGCTAATTAGAAGACAGAGTATCTGAAAAATTATATATACAATATTATATATATATATATATATATTATATATATATATATATATATATATATATATATATATATATATATAAGGCAAATAAGAAAATGGTGAGGATACTCAATTGACAGACATCAGTCTGTAAACATTCTTTTATATATATTTATTGATTACACTTATATGTATAAGTAATCAAAATAAACAAATGAATGAATGATTTATTTACTTGTTTATTTGCTTATTTCATTTGTTTATTTTGATGACATACATATGATTGTAATCAATTAATAAATAGATATAAATGAATGTTTACATGCTGATGCTTATCAATTGATTATCCTCTCCATTTTCTTATTTGCCTTATAAATTCTGGGTAAATTTCTGTTTTACCCCCAGTCATCCCTAGTATTCAATTGTGATACTGCCTTGCAATGGTAAACATCATCATCATCATCATCGTTTAATGTCCATTTTCCATTCTGGCATGAGTTGGACAGTTCGACTGGGGTCTGGGAAGCCAGGCCGCTGCACCAGACTCCAGTCTGATCAGGCAGTGTTTCTAATGCCAACCTCTCCGAGTGTGTAATGGGTGGTACAGGGGTCAGAGGGGATTGGCATTGACCATGATTGGATGGTGCTTTTTACATACCACAGGCACGGAAGCCAGTGAAGGCGGTGCTGGCATCAGCCACGTTTGTGTGGTGCACTTGGATATAAATGTGTAGGTATACATCCTGTAGTATATTGGATATTCATTATACTTTAGATGGTTGCTTAACACCTAACTCATACAGCCATATATCTATATATATGCATCACATGATCATGTGAATGACCAAACTTTTAGATGTCATAATGCATCACTGGCCATGATGTGCTTTGCATCCTTTTAGTTTTTGAATGGTGCAACCCTCTGGCTACCAACATTCCCCCTACTTGGAAGACTAGTTCATCACTGGGTTACCCATTTCAGCTGAGTGGACTGGACAACTTGGTCTAGGAATTGAATCCACAATCTAGCAATCATGAGTGCAACTCCCTAACCACTAGGCCACATGTGCCATGACACACACATGCATATATATATATATAATATATATATATATATATATATATATATATATATGCATAATAGGCTTCCATACAGTTTGTATCAATCAGTTCCCCTCACAAGGCATTTGGCACCCTGAGGCGAAAGTAAGAAGACACTTACCCAAGTTCCCATGTAGAGAGCAAGAGAACTCAAATACAATGTGCTTATGAAGGTGAACACCATATTCACACAGTTATTTCTGCACCTAAATTGATGTTATCTTACCTGTTTAACACAGTATTTTTGATGAAATACACTGCTTATATATCATCTAATGCAACCCATTGCTTTCTTTTCAAACATAGTCTGTGTAAGACTGCAGTGTTAAGCAAAGCCTTGCCTGGAACACAGACTGAAAGATTATTGTTAATACAGATAATATGCTTGTGAACTTATATTTACCAAGTTTGTGCCAAAAACTGATGCAGTCTAAGATGTTTAGGTGATGAACCAGATATTTATATCACAAGAGGAACTTTCTTGTAACTACTTTGAAAGTCCAGTGAATTTGAGTGTATTTGCTAATGCAGAACATTTGAGATAAAGGCAAATTAAATTAAACGGTGAACTCAAAATGTATGTATCATTATCACCAATGGATCTAGTTATAGGCATATGCCATAGAGGTAGTAATATCTGGCAGTAAAACAGATACATACATACATATAAGAGCCAATGATAGAGTCTTGATGTAGTTTCTTTGTCTGCTAGAAATAGCAACCAAATCTTCCTCAAAACATACCATACATATTCAAAAAGAAACACAGATAATGTAATCTACAACACATGCTTGAGAAAGTAAGAATAAACAAAAATAGAAAAGATGATTATAGCTGGAATACATTTCATCATAAGTCTACACAGTCAAGGCTGGCCTGTGAGTAAACAGTCACAACTTATGTGTACAAAAACCAGCCTACAAGAGAGTCTTTAAACAATCCCTTGAACTGCTAAAAATATTGACTGATTTAGACACAAATAACATTATGCTTCATTAAAACGAAAAGGAGGTTTTAGATAATAAAGTCTTATCTGCTACTAATCAGAAATGGCTTTGAACAAATGTCTCCTCAAACAGAGCTTATGTGGGGGACTAAAAAATAGAAATATATATATAGGTACAGACGTGACTGTTGGGTAAGAAGCTTGCTTCCCAACCACATAGTTCCAGGTTCAGATCGTTCCACTGTGTGGCACCTTGGGCAAGTGTCTTCTACTATAGCCTCAGATCAACCAAAGCCTTATGAGTGAATTTGGTAGATGGAAACTGAAAGAAGCCTATATATATATATATATATATATATATATATATGTATATATATATGTTTGTGTGTCTGTGCTTGTCCCCCCACCATCACTTGACAACCGATGCTGGTGTGTCTTCGTAACTCTGCAGTTTGGCAAAAGAGACTGATAGTCAGAAAACAACACGGCTTCCATGACTTGACAACCGATGCTGGTGTGTCTTCGTAACTCTGCAGTTTGGCAAAAGAGACTGATAGTCAGAAAACAACACGGCTTCCATGACTTTCAGAAACATTTTTTACACTCAGAGTTGCTGAAGCATGGTACAAACTACCTGCACCATTTGTTAGCTGCCGAGACATTGCATCCTTTAAAACCTCCATGCTTCCTGAAATTCGCCAACACTACACCTGATATTCCCACTCCATATGCATGCATGTATGTATACTATGACTTGTGCACTGTTCATTATCCTGATTTTTGTACATAATTCTATGTACTATAGATGCACCTTTGATGACTTGTAAAGCACCTAAGCATGATACACAATAATTTCATCATCATGGTGGGGGATAAACATCATCATCATTATTATTATCATTATTATTGTTATATTATTATTATTATTATTATTATATTATTACTATTATTATTATTATTATTATTATCATTATCATTATGATTATTATTATCATTATCATTATTATTATTATTATACATAAACACACATACACAAACACACACACACACACATACATACATACATACATACATACATACATACATACATACATACATACATACATACATACATACATACATACATGTACTAAGAAGCAACATAATTCACTAAAACAATCCAAATATTTATCAGGATACATCAGCACTATGATACCTGAAATAATAAATATTTCTGCCATGATTTTATAGAGCATTATCAATCAGTGTGTATACAAATATTATTTCCTTATTCTTCACAAAATAAACAATTACTGAACAGGTAAAAGCAAAAGTTACCATTTTGAAATATCCGTAATTATCAGTTAAAAGGATAACTTTTTACTGGTGCAAAAATACTATCTCCATCCATCTCTTTCTTGATATATATATGTATCTATAAATGATGTAGTTTTTTTATAAATACATATATATATACGTAAATATATACGTACATATATACATACATATGTACATATATACACATATATATTATTTTTATACAGTTTATGTGTGTGTGTGTATGGTATTTGGGCACAGATTTAGGCTTGAAGAGTTAGCAATAATAAAGTTACATATATCAGTTTTTTTCAAAGCATTGCTGCAATCCAGTCTAAGTAGAACCTCATTAAAAGTGATTAAACAGTATGTGCTGTTACAAAGGTTGGGAATGCTGGCTGAAAATGAAAATGAAGGCAATGCATATTGATAAAAAAGTAACAAACTTGTTTGGCTGGTGATTCAGATGTAGACAAGTTTCAATATTTAACATCAATACACAAACATAATGTGGTGCAAAAAATGTTTGTATTCATTTTCTTGTGTGTAAGGGCAAATACGTAATTCAGTACTTCAGAAATAACATTAGATGAATATTCTTAAGTTTGGCACAAGTTTACAAGAAAATATTGGTAGAAAAGTAAAAATAAGAAAAAAGATAAGATTCATACTTTTATCTTGGTGGAAATAGAAATTAGCAAATCACTTCTAGTTCAGCTTACCATGTTATTTAAGACAAAAGAAAATGCGAGAAGACAGTGGCAGATTCTGCTATGTATGCTGTTTTCACTCAAGTCCATATGAAAGGATAGTGTCAGAATGCATTCTCTAGAGGTGAGGTAAAAGGAAATAAGGCAGCTAAGTGAGAAATATAGCTTTCCCTGCCATATATATATATATGGCAAAATAGCTGACAATATTCTGGTCCTTGACTGGCAAATATAACTGGTGAAATAACAAAACGTTACCTGTTGCACAAGAACCTGACCAAAATTGTTATATCAGACAGCAGCTTCCAGATTGCAGTGAAAGCAACACACAAGAACGTTCAGTATAATAGAAAAAATTGGGAAAAACTGAATGAGGATGCACATATACTAACAGGTGTGAATGATACAGGTGGTGAGTTAAGTAAGAAACAGCAGAAACATACTATGTACATCATATGTGCAAGGTAAAAGCAGTAGAAGAGTCTGTACATTCTTTTATCTTTTACTTGTTCCAGTCGGTATACTGTGGCCATGTCGGGGCATTGTTTTGAAGAATTTTAGTCAAATGATTTGATCCCAGTACTTATTTTATCTTAAACATGGTACTTATTTTATCTGTCTCTTTTGCCAAACTGCTAAGTTACAAGAATATAAACACACCAACATCGGTTGTCGAGCAGTGGTGGGGGATAAACACAGACACAAAGACACACATGTACACATGCATATTTACACACATGCACACACACACACACAACACACACACACACATATACACATATATACATATATACATATATACATATATATGATCATATGCATTCCCATTTATTCATTTATGTTTCCAAGTATAATAGTAATAGTTTCTAAGACCTAAGTGAGATTTGAGCTCAGAAAACCATATGTTGAATATTTATATCATCTCTATAGTTATGCATAAGATTACTCTGCATATTTATATAATTATCAATAGGACATACACATCTAAACAGACTCACACATACATACATTCATGTATATATATATTAACACATATACATGCATACACACACATGACTTTATATGCACAAATACACATCCGAATACAAATATGCAACACACACACATATACATACACACACATATATATGTATTCACATGCATACACATATATCAGAAATATGTTACAACATAAATCTAATTTATTAATAAGCATTTTAGGAAGAGGAGAAATGTAAATAATTGGCTGTCCATATATGTTCAAGCTCTACAAATACATGTGTAGCATGCATGCTCGCTAACATATGCATCATTAGAAGTGATACCAAATATTTCCATATACGTATATATATATATATATATATATATATATATATGTGTGTGTGTGTGTGTGTTGTGTGTGTGTGTGTGTGTGTGTGTGTGTGTGTGTGTATATATATATATAATATATATATATATATATGTGTGTGTGTGTGGTGTGTGTGTGTGTGTGTGTGTGTGTGTGTGTATATATATATATACACACATATATATATATATATACATGTATGTATATATATTTATGATGTAGGCAGTGTATATGTGTATATATCACTGCCATGTATATATATGAACAACTGTGCATAACATATTCTGTATGGTGTGTTAGACTTGAGTGTTTGACTACATGTCTATGAATAGAATATGCTGGTGAGTTTGTGCATGTGTGTTTATATGTGTGTGCATATGTGTGTATGTGTGTGTGTATGTGCATATATGAATGTGCAAATGCATGTTTAACTACTGAATTGCATGTTGCTCTGCAGTTGATCATAGTGACAATTAAAGGAAGCACGTTTGCTGATTAGTAACGTGAAATGAGAGCAACATCATCATGCACTGCAGCTACCACCAACACCACCAAACTCCACCACCACCACCACCACCATCCCACAATTGCCATCTTTGCTACTGCTGCTGTTACTACTACTACTACTACTGATATTGATGATGATGATGATGATGATGATGGTGGTGGTGGTGGTGGTGGTGGTGGTGGTGGTGGTGGTGATGATGATGGTTTCGAATTTTGCCATGCGGTTAGCAATTTCTGGAGAGTGAGTAAGTCGATTACCATAACCCCCAGTGCTGAACTGGTACTTGTTTCATTGGTGCCAGAGGGATGAAAGACAAAGTTTTCCTCAGCAGAATTTGAACTAAGAACATAAAAACTGAAGAAATGCTGCTAAGCATTTTTCCTGGTGTGTTTACAATTTTGCCTAATCACCACCTCAGTAATGATGATGATGATGATGATGACGATGATAATGATGATGATGATAATGATGATGATGAGGATGATGATGATAATAATAACAATAAAAGTAATAATATTAATAAAAGTAATAATAATAATAATGATAATAATAATAATAATGATAATAATAATAATAATAATAATGATGGTGATGATGATGATAAAAATAATAATAATAATAATAATAATAATAATAATAATAATAATAGTAATAATAACAATAATAACAATAATAATAAAAGTAATAATAATAATAACAATAATGATAATAATCTTTTCTATTGAAGGCACATGGCCTGAAATTTGCTGGAGGGCACTAGTCAATTACATGGACCTCAGTATTTATTTTATCAATGCTGAAAGGATGATAGGTAAAGCCAACCTCAGAAGAATTTGAACTCAGGACATAAAGGTGGGTGAAATGCTGCTGCTAGGCATTTTGCCTGGCATACTAATTGATTCTGCCAGCTTGCCACCTTCAATAATAATAATGATAATAATAATAATAATGATAATAATAATAATAATGATGATCATCATCATCATTTAACGTCCGCTTTCCATGCTAGCATGGGTTGGACGGTTCAACTGGGGTCTGGGGAGCCCGAAAGCTGCACCAGTCCAGTCAGATCTGGCAGTGTTTCTACAGCTGGATGCCCTTCCTAACGCCAACCACTCCGAGAGTGTAGTGGGTGATTTTATGTGCCACCGACACAGGTGCCAGACGAGGCTGGCAAACGGCCACGCTCGGATGGTGTTTTTATGTGCCACCGACACAGGTGCCAGACGAGGCTGGCAGACGGCCACGCTCGGATGGTGTTTTTATGTGCCACCGACACAGGTGCCAGATGAGGCTGGCAAACGGCCACGATCGGATGGTGCTTGTTACGTGCCCACAGCACGGAGGCCAGTCGATGCGGTACTGGCTACGGCCACGTTCGGATGGTTTTCTTGTGTGCCACGTGCCACCGGCACTGGTACCACAAGGATACAAATTCTTGAATAATGATAATAATAAAAATAATGATAATAATAAAAATAATAATAAAAATAATAATAATAATAGTCAAGACGAAGAGCACGATTCGATTGTAAGAAAGTTTATTAGTAGAACGATATTTCAACAGTACGACTGTCTTACAATCGAATCGCACTCTTCGTCTTGACTGTTTACCTTTGTGAAGAGTTACGTCAATCCTTTTTAAAATATAATAATAATAATAATAATAATAATAATCCTTTCTACTATAAGCACAAGCTATGAAATCTAGGGGAGGGGGATTGTCAATTACATCAACTCCCAGTACTCAACTGGTACCTAATTTATTGATCCCAAAAGGATGAAAAGCAAACTCGACCTCAGTGGAATTTGAACTCAGAACATAACAGCAGACAAAATACCACTAAGCATTTCGTCCAGCATGCTAACGATTCTGCCAGCTCGCCACTTTAATAGTAATAATATCAATACCAATTCACTCTAATCTTGACACAAGGTCAGCAATTTTGACAGGAGAGGGCAAGCTGACGATAGTGATCCCATCAATTAACTCAACCATATTTTATTAACCCCTTCCACCACCCCAAACAGGAAAAGGGTAAAGTTGACCTCAGCAGAATTTGAACACAGAATCTAAGGAACCAGAAAAAATCCCTCAAAGCAGTTTGTCTGTCACAATAATGATTTGGTCCAATCTTTATATTAATGGTGCAGATACTACAATGAAGATTATACAATAATAATTAGTATTTATTTACTGTTACTTTGTTAAGCATTATCATAAATATGATATTTAGAAAAGTTAACAGCTGTAGTAGTGGTAGCGGTTATGTTTATATTCACTGAGAATATTATCACACATAACAAGCTATTAGTAAGAAACATAGTTTTAAAATTGTTATACATGCATATAAATATACATGTGAATGTGCGTGTATACATACATACACACACGCACATATATACATATATATATATAATAAACATATGCATATACATACAGACATATATAATATAAATATATACAATATATATATATTCAGATATATACAGACATATATATCAGTATATATAAAAGGCAGGATGTGTGTGTGTATATACGTGAATGTAATTTAAGCATGCCCACAAATTAGCATGCATGTCGCTCCAATTTTAGGACATTCGTCATAATCCTAGCTGTATTTTCATCAACTTATTTTTCTCGGAGGCACCAGCGAATAGCAGTAAAAATAAATTTTCAACCAAAACTTTTAACAATTTTCAAGTCAGAGAAATTCTTTACAAACAGGAGTTAAGTCCTCTTCAAGTGAAGAGTAAGTTTCTGTTAAGACATTTGTTGTTTTTTTTTTCCATCGAGGAAAAAGGTGTTTTGTTGATTGATATACGGGCAACACACACGAACATGTATGCGTACAAAAAACATGTATACAATAGGTGTACATACATACGTGTGTGTGTGTATGTTGCCCATATATATATATATAGATATATATATATATGTATACTTAAGACTTAGTTGTGATCTGAACATAACCGCTTCTGACACAGAGGATCGGGAAGCCTTTTGGGCATTCTATTTTCCTTGCTGGAAAGGTTCCCAACCCATAGGCAAAGGGGGTTTAGATGATGGGAGTGGTGTTTTCAAAGGGCTGGCATGTGCATCCTGATCACCTCTGCCTATCAAACTCCCAACCCATGCGCTCCTGTCATGACACTGATTCTGCAGAACTGGGATGGGTGTGAGAACCAGCTTTAAAGTATAAATATAGATGCTTTTGAATCAGCATTATTGTGTTCAGTTAAGTCCTATTTGGGGTGAAAAATCAATAAACTGATTCTTTATGGGGTTTTCCATTTAACCAGGATATTAAAAGCATCAATAAACCGATTGCTTATAGGATTTCCCAATAAAATTGGCTACACCCCATTTTCAACTATAACTATTACCAATTTTGATGTATTTTGTTCAAACTTGATGTGAGCATTACTTAGGATTCATGGGATCTTTGAATGCTTTAAGTTCTCCAAAAATGGAAAAACAAAATCGATGAGTGAAAAAAATCGATAAACCGATTCCTCATGGGATTACCCAATCAAGTTGTCTGCAACTCATTTTCAGCCAAAAGTTTACCAATTTCAATGGATTTCACTCAAATTTGATGTTGATGTTACTTCATATGGTTTGAAATAAAGAACTTGATTAGCTTAATAATCCTAACTTATACATATAACTTATACAAGCAAAACGCTACCCGTCCAATGGATGGTGCTGAGTTGTCAAACATTTAGACCAAATTTTTTCAAAACAACTTTTCCGACTGTTCCATGGGCCTCCCCTTTGAGAAACACTGATTTAACCTAAATTTGAGACACTGCGCATTTTTCTCGCGTACACATAGTATTGATCGCAACAGCTGATGTACTTGCATGTACAAATGCACGTTCCCACGGCTTTATCGATCGCATTCTCACCTGGAATTGATTTTTGTAATCTTTTAAAGATTTATACACGCCTTGATACTGTCGGTATCTACATATCAAATTTGAGCGCAATCAGATGGAAGATGCCCAAGATCCTAAAAGACACACAGACAGACAGAATGGATTTCATATAATAGATAAGTATAATATAGATATATAGTGCATAAAAGCACTCATGTCGGTTGATGAGAAATGCTTGCTATGGGTACCAGAAAGTAAATTGTAAAGGTAGCGTATCAGGTGATACAAAAAAAAAAAAAACAACTTGTCTGGTACTGTATTTTAAACATTGGAATGACAACATAAAGGAGTGTAACATCTAATATAAAAGAAGGAAAATATTAGAGATATATTATGCACCAATCATATTGTGTGACTTCTCCTGTTCACCCTGAATAAAGTGCACTGGGGCCGGCCACACATACTTATGTTTAAGAAGAGATATGCATTCTGTTGTGCTGACCAGTTCTCTGGCCTGTCATACTAATAGATTTTCCGGGTGTATTAATAAGATATGCATACCAAAGGTGTAGATGTCATATCAATAAGATATTGATTGGTCTGGCATATTTGCCCAGCTAATTTGGGAAAGTTATAAATACAGATTTCTTTCCGATGTAGCTGTTCAAATGCTCTTCTGACCTTTCACCTAAACTCTAAGCTGTATACATTGCATATGATTTCCAGGTTGTGTAGCTCACTTTGCAACAGCTACATGGTTTCTCATTCAATCTTCATAAATTGAAGCTTAAGCAAGTATCTTCTACCCTAGCCTCAGCTTTGATGCTTTGTGAATGAAATTTGGTAGACAGAAAATACAGGAATGGTTGTTGGTTGTTAAGAAGTTTGCTTCTCAGCCACCATGGCACCTTGGGCAAAATACCTTCTACTATAGCTCCAGGCTTACTAAAGTCTTGTGAGTGGATTTGGTAGACAGAGACTAGCAGAAATGTTAACACACCAGGCAAAATGCTTAGCAGTATTTCGTCTGCCGTTATGTTTTGAGTTCAAATTCTGCCTAGGTGGATTTTGCCGTTCATCCTTTCAAGGTTGATTAAATAAGTACCAGTTACGCACTGGGGTCGATATAATCGACTTAATCCGTTTGTCTGTCCTTGTTTGTCCCCTCTGTGTGTGGTCCCTGGTGGGCAGTAAAGAACTAAGAAACTGGAAGAAACTCATCACACACACACACACACACACACACACACACACACACATACACACACACACACACACACATTTGTAGATGTATTTCTTTGTGTGTTTGTGCTTCTTCATCTTGACATTACACAGTAGTTATAAACAAGTATTCCTGTAATACAAGTGGTGCCATACATTTCCAATCTTCCATGAAAACATATAAGGCTGTTGGAAAATGTTTCTTTGCTTGGAGATAAGAGTAGTGTTGGTGACAGGATTGGTATTCAGTCACAGAGTTCTGCATCCACGAATTCTGTCTAATGCATGCAAGCATGGAAAACTGCATATTGAATGGCAATGTCAATTGTGATGATGATGAGGATCTTGAAAGTCTTTTACAGCTCTTTTAAGAATAGATATGCAAAAGGTGCGTTTCCCTGCAAACATTTGGCAGCCAACACGATAGTTTTGATATAGACATAGAGATAGAAAGATAGATTGATAGACAGACAAGGTACCAGCCAGACAGATAGATAGGTAATAGATAGATAAGTAGAATAGAATAGAATAGAATAGATAGATAGATAAATAGATAGATAGATAGATAGATAGACAGACAGACAGATAGGTATGTATGTAGGTATGTATGTATGTTGGTATGTATGTATATATGTATGTATGTATGTATGTAGGTAGGTAGGTAGACAAATAGATCGATAGACAGATAGACAGAGTGACAGAAAAATAGACATAGATATAGCCAGCCAGATAAACAGACAGATAAAAAGTTGAACAGATAGACAAATAGACAGTGATGAAAACGGAGGACTAGACATTGTGATAGGTGGCTAGACAGACAAGGGACAGAAAGAGGGACAGAAAAAGGAACATAGAGAGAGAGAGAGAGAGAGAGAGAGACACTCAGACAGACAAGCAGACAGACTGACAGGCAGATTGACAGCCAGTCAGACTGAGAGACAATTTTATTCAGTGATAAAAAAAAAACACTCCGTCGGTCGGTCGTCACGTATGCATGGTAACATCCAGCTTTCCTACCTAATTGATCCCTTTGCTGTGTGTGATATTTTTATAAATGTTATCTTTTGATGTGGTTAGATTTGAAGATATTTTACACAAGTCAGGAAATTAGAGAATGCCAATCTATTTTGGCTTTCAATTAGAATCTTGAATCTCGGCATCAACATACATTATATTGCCTTCGCATATGTACATATATGTACACATAAATACATGCATGTGCATATATGTAGATAGACACAAACACACACACACATGTACCCATGTACACACATAAATATATACATACATGTATGCATACAGACATATACACATATGCAGAAATACATATCATACCCGTACAAAACTCTAGCATTCAGCATTCAATTCTGTACTCATACATCTTCATCCCAACCTGCAGTTAAACACACAAACATGTGCACACACACACACACACACACACGCACACACACAGAATCATATAAAGCTAATTAATTCTAAACCACCCCCCTCCGCCGTCCGGAACAAAGGACCTCAGAAAGGGAGTGAGAAAGGAGAAAGAAGAGTAAAGTAAAAAAGGAAATCTGGATGACAACCGGGGTATTGAGGGAAGTGAGAGAAAGAAGTTGGTGGGGTAGGGGCTTAGAGAATTGCAACTGTGGCCATAAAAACAGTTTCTAGACCAGTTATTAATGTGGCCCAGTCGTTGTGGTCAAGGAATCGTCTATCCTTCACCAGCAATCTGTTTTTCTCTGCGTCAATCCAACTATGTCTTCACTAAAAGTCACAGTCGTTCTGTCATTCTATCTGTCTCCCAGCCTGACTGTCTGTCTGTCTTGTCTGTCTGTCTGTCGGTCTTTCTCTCTCTCTCTCACACATACACACATCCACACACATGTTCACACACACATATATCTTTCCATGGAGCTAGTTACATTTGTCTTAAAACTCATCAGTCTGCCTTAAATCTACCGATTACTTAAGTTTTTCTTTGGTAGTCATAAGTAGAATGATTAAGAAAGATTTACTCTGATAACATTTCAAATAAATGAAAGGAAGAAAAACAATACGTGGGCACTGATTATAGTAAAAAGGGGTAACAATATGCACAGGGATCTCATTGTTTTATTGCATATTTTTAACAAAATTGTCTAATTGAGGTACAAATTCTGTGAGCCAGAGAAAAATAATAGATGAGGGAGCCCTTTTTTATATCTAAGTTAGAGGGAAGGTAATGCTAATGACCCATAACAGAGCCTCCAACATTGGCAGGAATGAGAGGAGAAAATATTCTAAAACAAGAAATCTGAACTTGGAATGCTGAGAATCAGAACAAAATACAGCAAAATATTTTGTCTGGTGCTGTAACAACTCTGCCATTTTATTTCTGTGTTGTAAATAAACCTGTTAGAAAAAGCAAACAAATCCCTACCAATCCTCCCACTATTCATCATCATCATCATCACCACCACCACCAGCACCGCCGCCACCACCACCACCACCACCACCACCATCACCATTATCATCATCATCATTTAGCAGCTGTTGTCCATGCTGGCATGGGTTGGACGGTTTGACCAGGGCTGGTAAGCTGAGGGGCTGCACCAGACTCCAGTCTGATTTGGCATGGTTTCTATTGCTGGATGCCCTTCCTAATGCCAATCACTCCGAGAGTGTAATGGGTGCTTTTATGTGCCACTGGCATGAGTGTCAGCTTTGTGACACTAGTCTCTTCCATGACTATGATTTCACCTGCTTTAATGGGTCTTCTTCTCAAGCACAGCATGTTCTTTTCTACTCTAAGCACAAGGACTGAAATTTTGGGGGAGGGAGCCAGTTGATTACATCAACTCCAGTATGCAACTGGTACTTAATTTATTGATCTCAAAAGGATGAAAGGCAAAGTCGACCTCAGCGGAATTTGAACTCAGAACATAAAGACAGACAAAATTCACTTAAGCATTTCATCCGGCATACTAACATTTCTGCCAGCTCGCTGCCTTTGAAGCACAGCATACAGACAAATTGATATAAATTATTTTTAATTATTCAAGGTAGAAAATTGGAAAAAACATACATGGCATATGTTGATAGATTTTAGCTATCACTGCATTTATAGCTCAATAAAATTTATTAGAGATATGAGAAAGTGATGAACATGTTATGCTTATACAATCTTAGTAAGTTATGTAAGAAATACTTGATAATATCATCATCTATATAACATACTTAACATGTGTCATTGAAAGCCAGAGCTGCAGATTTTCATCCAATAAAACGTCCCTTTATAGATGTATTCTGTTAAAAAAACACAATATACTTCAGAGGTAGGCAAAACGAAATTGACCTGGAAGCAACCAATATATATTTTGCCACTGTTGCAGCTTATCATTCATGCCACTTCTGAAACATGTTCAAATCAGCCAGTCTGAAATATATAGAAATAGTATATAAACTTCACAATGGTTTGCAGTGATGTTAGACAAGCAGAAAAAAATTCAAATTATGCAACAGAAACAGATCTAAGTTTAAATCTTTATCTTGATAATATTATAAGAAACTATATGGGTTTTTTTTTCTCGTTTAATTCATGTACTATAAGTGGTTTCCTGACAGACATTATTCCTGTCAGTATGGTGTATTATATCTATTTGTATTGAGTTGTTATGTCATGCAAAAATATTTAATATTTAATCAAGATCTAATAGCTTCCCAGTTTAAATCATTTTGATGCAGAACTGAATCGTATAAATAATGGTAAGCAATAATTTGTTGCTTTATCTCTGCTGTTAAAGTTAGATGATATCACGTATCATGATGCCATCCTTAATAAAGCACTGAGAAAGATATTAGAAAAATAATACTTCACTGCATGTAACTCAGAATATATGAGAAATGAAATAAATTAGGTAAATGTATGGTTAATGTAATTCAGGAGCTGAAGAGCTCTGGACTAGATATTTACAAACCTATCTTAATGCTTATGAGTTCTAAACTCAAATCCTGATAGCATCAATATTGTCATTCATCTCTTTCACTAATGAGATGAAGACCAAAGTACCAGTACTGGTTCTGAGTTAAGATTCTTAAGATTCTTCAGTCTTATAAATGATTTAAAAAAAACAAAAATAATTAATGCAGTTTACACAAATGTGATAATTCAAAGATTACATTAACTTTATGATTAATATGTAAGTTCAAGGTGGGCTGGCAGAATTGTGAGCATGCCGGACAAAATGCAGTGCTTAGTGGAATGATAGCAAAAGGGGCTGATTGCTGCCTGTCTCAGATACCAGGAAAGCCAAAAATAAAAGAAATTTTTAAAAATAGTGCTGATGGAAACTGCTCATATCTTACAAAAAATATTTTTTATGTAATCCCCATAACATTTCAATCTGTAAACATTGTAAAAGTACTTGTAACTATATATAATAGCAAATACCTTTTACTGTCATATTAGCATTACACTATCATCTTATCAAATTACTTTTAAAACAAACTTTTAATTTTCTTATGTTTTGACAGACATTCTCTAGAACAGTACTCTCTGCAAAACCATAAATGTGACACCCTAGTCATAATACCAACTTGAACTTCTCTGGACAAGACTTGGAGTCAATTTGTACAAATTGAAAGCAAAAGCCAAACATGTATTAATAATAATAATAATAGTAATAGTAATAATTATTGCGGGGGAGCATCATAGCGACATGTTGAGAGGGATTCTTGGGGTTTGAATAATTAACCTCTGGAAACATGGGTGTTTCATTCAACATCCTTAAACAACCCTTATTCAGGGACTGTTTGAGCGGATTGGGTTACTCAACCAGAAGAAAATTCTAACTGGGCCCCACCTGCAAGGTCATGTGCTGTTTATCTTGATATGAGATCACCATGTCGCGCACATATGGTTGTGATGCATGTGCCTAGTGTCCCCTTATCAGACGGGTAGTCATGATGGGTATACTGGGCTTCGTATATTTTACTCCAGTGTCACTTTGATGGCATGCACTGCTCTCTCACTCAGTAATAATAATAATCCTTTCTACTATAGGCAGAAGGCCTGAAATATTGGGGGAGGGGATAAGTTGATTACATCGACCCCAGTACTCAACTGATACTTGTTTTATCAACCTCTAAAGGATGAAAGGCAAAGTCGACACCAGCTGCACTTGAACTCAGAGTGTGAAGACAGTTGAAATGCTGCTAAGCGTTTTGTCCGGTGTGCTAATGATTCTGTAATAACAACAATATATATGTGTATGCTGTGTGTGCATGTAAGTATGTATATACCATACATATATATGTATGTATGAATTAGGCATGATATGTATGTATACATATGTATATATGTATGTACATGTATACTTGAGCAAAATGTTACCTATAGAAATGTATGCACATATATACTTGCACACACACACACACACACACACACACAAGCGTGTACAAACACACACATACACACATGCACAAATACGCACACATATACACACACATATAGGTAAAATAGATCTCCGCTGGCTTCAACAATGAGCTGTTTGGTCAGCTGAATTATCTGCTCATTGAATTAGCCTCTAATTGGTTGAGTATTTTGCATAAGCACATACC
The DNA here is from genome assembly GCF_006345805.1 of Octopus sinensis. NCBI lineage: Eukaryota > Metazoa > Mollusca > Cephalopoda > Octopoda > Octopodidae > Octopus > Octopus sinensis. Next base: position 94,116 of record NW_021832565.1, on the reverse strand, counting down.
TTTAAGGTAATACTCAAGTAGAACCAGAATGAGTCACTTTGTGACAAAGCCAGACCTTTTTAATTACAGGTACAATAAATTCGATAGACATTCGATAGGCGCAGGAGTGGTTGTGTGGTAAGTAGCTTGCTAACCAACCACATGGTTCCGGGTTCAGTCCCACTGCGTGGCATCTTGGGCAAGTGTCTTCTGCTATAGCCCCGGGCCGACCAATGCCTTGTGAGTGGATTTGGTAGACGGAAACTGAAAGAAGCCTGTCGTATATATGTATATATATATATATGTATGTGTGTGTGTGTGTGTTTGTGTGTCTGTGTTTGTCCCCCTAGCATTGCTTGACAACCGATGCTGGTGTGTTTATGTCCCCGTTACTTAGCGGTTCGGCAAAAGAGACCGATAGAATAAGTACTGGGCTTACAAAAGAATAAGTCCTGGGGTCGAGTTACTCGATTAAAGGTGGTGCTCCAGCATGGCCACAGTCAAATGACTGAAACAAGTAAAAAGAGAAAAACAGAAAAGAGTATTTGCACAGCTGCTGCCTCCATACAAATGCACATATATGCAAACTTGAACACATGAAGGCCATTATAAGGGCATTGGGGTATTACATATATTAACACCAGTAGGTATAAATAACATGGGGTTTCTTCATATACTGACATTAACCATAAGCTGAATGTACCTGGTAGAAGGGTTTCATTAGGCTTTCCATTGACGCTGTTCCCAGTAGGCTACCCTTGGGCATTTAAATCTCCCTATCACTTTGTTACTCAATTGGATGTTTGTCTCTTAGACAATATCACATTTACTACAATGTGATATTGCCACCTTTCTGTTAATTCACTTGAGGCTATTGGCAGCAAGATTTATTTACATGTTTTGGATTATGATGGGACCATGGAGAGGAGAAAAAAAACTTATTGATCCTCTATATAACATAGCAATTAGTTTTGTATCCAAATAACACACCAAATTCTTGTCAAATGGAAGTTTTAATTGTGTCCAGCCTCTAAAGTATCTGACAAATATTTATATTTTGCAATAAAATATATAAGGTGGCAAGCTGGCAGAAACGTTAACACACTGGGTGAAAATTTTACCAGTATTTCGTCTGTCTTTATGTTCTGAGTTCAAATTCCACAGAGGTCCACTTTGCTTTTCATCCTTTTGGGGTCAATAAATTAAGTACCAGTTGCGTGCTGGTGTTGATCTAATCGACTGGCCCTCTCCCCAAAAGTTTCGGGCCTTGTGCCTAGAGTAGAAAAGAATAAAATATATTATCAACATTCCTAGAGGTAACATTTTGTTCAAGATTTTAAATACATTCACATGTGTACCCTTTTGACAAAAATATTAGTAGAATAAATATTTTGACAAAATTTGTTTCACAGTTAACCAGAATTTTTTACTTCTCATGCATTATATTTTGTATAGCATAAGTCCTAGCTCATCTGTATAAGTTGTGTGGATTGGAAATATATATGAGAAATGAAGTGATTCAGTTAATTTGGTATCTCAGATACAGAGATTTGGTAAATACAGTACAGAAACTGAGGGGGTGGAATAAATATTTATCATATGTTACTCAATGTTTCTGAGTTCTAAACTCAAATCCTGTTAGGTTTGACATTGATAGTGTTAGATAACATAATATGAAAGCACCACATGAAAGCTAATTCACAATGATGAATAAGATGAGAAGAAGGATAAAGGCCATAAGATCAAAATGTCATCACCTTCTTGCAGTTAGACTGACTATTACTTGGTGACAAATGATGACAATGCTGTTCCGCCAACAAAGAGCTCATAGCTTCTTTCATATATAACCTGTGTTTGCCATGAGATGAGAGAGGAACCTTGGAACTACCATATTTACTACTTGTAAAATAAATATCAATGAGCCAATGAAGGAGCCTCTATATGATCACTCAATTTGCTAGAAATAGTGACCAAATCTCACTCAAATTACACTTCATTGTTTTATAACAAAAAACCACACATTTCATCTCCACAGCCAGCTTCACAACGTTTGCTATTGCGGATGTCCCCCAATTTTTGTTTTTGGCTGCATTCCATCTCCTACAAACAAATAAGACATAAATTCTTTAATGATGTGTGGAGATTTGCATGCTGCATGGATATAATTCTTAGTTCTTTATTACCCACAAGGGGCTACACACAGAGGAGACAAACAAGAACAGACAAAGGGATTAAGTCGATTACATCAATCCCAGTGCATAACTGGTACTTAATTTATCGACCCCAAAAGGATGAAAAGCAAAGTCAACCTCGGTGGAATCTGAACTCGGAATGTAAAGACAGATGATATACCTATTTCTTTACTACGCATAAGGGGCTAAACACAGAGGGGACAAACAAGGACAGACAAACGGATTAAGTCGATTATACCAACCCCAGAGCATAACTGGTACTTATTTAATCGACCCTGAAAGGATGAAAGGCAAAGTAGACCTTGGCAGAATTTGAATTCAGAATGCAGCGGCAGACGAAATACCTTTTTCTTTATTACCCACAAGGGGCTAAACACAGAGGGGACAAACAAGGACAGACATAGGTATTAAGTCGATTACATCGACCCCAGTGCGTAACTGGTACTTAATTTATCGACCCCGAAAGGATGAAAGGCAAAGTCGACCTCGGCGGAATTTGAACTCACAACGTAACGGCAGACGAAATACCGTTAAGCATTTCGCCCGGCATGCTAACGTTTCTGCCAGCTCACCGCATGGATATAATTCTGTCTGTGCTTTGGTAAAAACATTTGTTATTTATTGTTTTTTAGTTCCAAGTCAGACCTTGATTAAACAATTGCAAGATCAAAGGCATTGCAGTCAGGATCATTCCATTTTATATAGGTACATTGAACTGTATCATCTAACATCTAATCTGCTACATCTAGACGATGAAGTAGGCTAGCCCAATACGTAGATATAGTGGGAGAAGCCTAGATGTTGACAGAAGTCGAGAGTTGAGTAGCAGTCATCCGAACGTGTGACATAACACTAATAATATTTAATTATAAAAATACAATAAAGATTTCTTTTATCATCAAATGGCTATAAGGTCCACATGAATAAAATAGGAATCAAAGAGTCCATAGGTAAAAAAAAACAAAGAAGAACCACTGCTCTGTATGATTGCTTGACTAGCAAGAAATAGCAGAACAATCTCTTTCAATCAACATCCACCTTACAATCATCGTTGTCGTCAAAATCCTTATCATTTTAACGTCTGTTTTTCCACACTTGCATGGGTTGGATGCAGTTTTATTAAGGCAAATTTTCTACAGTTGGATAGTTTTCCTGTTGCCAATCCATACCTGTTTCCAAGCAAGGTAATATTTCACCATGTCCATATGTGTTCTTGCTGAATATTGGAAGCGGGTGACATAACTTGTATGATAGTGACAATTATTTCACAACTAGTAAGTAAGATCAAGATAAAAAACACCAAGATACGCACACTCATATATATATATATATATAGATGAATAATAAAAAATGGATAGAATGACATACTTTATTATACATCCTGGCTCAGAAGTGGCTGTGTGGTAAGAAGCTTACTTACCAGCCACATGGTTCCAGGTTAAGTCCCACTGCATGGCACCTTGGGCAAGTGTCCTCTACTATAGCCTCATGCCAACCAAAGCCTTGTGAGTGGATTTGGTAAACGGAAACTGAAAGAAGCCTGTCGTATATATGTGTGTGTGTGTGTGTCTGTGTCTGTGTGTCTGTCTTTGTCCCTCCACCATCGCTTGACAACCGATGTTGGTGCATTTATGTACCCATAACTTAGTGGTTCAGCAAAAGAGACCGATAGAATAAGTACTAGGCTTACAAAGAATATGTTCTGGGGCTGATTTGTTCAACTGAATATGGTACTCCAGCATGGCCACAGTTAAATGACTGAAACAAATAGAAGAATAAAAGAATATATATATAAATATGTACATGCCTTTTATCTTTTACTTGTTTTTTTGTCACTACACTGTGGCCATACTGGAGCATCACCTTGAAGAATTTTTAGTTGAATGAATTGACCCCGGTACTTTATTTTTAGGCCGGGTATTTATTCTACCAGTCTCTTTTGCTGAACTGTTAAGTTACAGAGATGCAAACACGCACAACACACACCACACACATATACGCACACACACACATATACACACACATACACATGCACACACACACAAACACACTCATATACATATGACAGGCTTCTTTCAGCCTCCGTCTATTAATCCACTCACAAGGCTTTGGTTAGTCTGAAGCTATATTTGAAGACATTTGATCAAGGTGGGACTGAACCTGGAACCATGTGGTAAATCCCCTCACAAGGCTTCGGTCATCCTGAAGTTACAAACACACTTGCTTAAGGTGCCATGTAGTAGAACTGACCCCAAAATCATGTGGTTGAAGAACATTATCACACAGCCATGCTTGTGTCTATAACAAAAAAAAATACACGTTAGGTGATGTACTTTGTGATTACAGTATCACCAAAGATGGAATACAAAAGGGACGTTCATGGCTTGTCTGTTTCTTTTAATCATAGGTTTGCTTGATCAGAGGCTATTTGCTGTTAAACAACAACAATTGGAATGACTTGATTATGAGTTTGTTCAATCATAGTTAACCTGAAGCTAAATAACAACAACAACAACAAAAACACTGTTATCAATTGCAACAACATTGATATCACCACTGCCAACAACAGCAACCACCACCACCACCACCACCACCACCACCACCACTACTACTGCTGCTGCTACTACTACTACTACTATTACTACTACTACTACTACTACTACTACCACTACCTCTACTACCAATACTACTACAGAATATTTAGTTGAAAACATGCTTACTTACATTCTTTCTTTTCAAAATGGTCCAAAAACACTCTAAAAATTATATAATTAAACGCTGTGTTTCTGCTTCATTGGAACTTCTTCTCATAATAGAGAAAGAAGAATATTCCCCAAGACATATTGGCAATCAGTTTGATAAAATAAATTAGAAAATATTACAAAGTTTACATCAGAAGCGAATGTTCAAAATGTCTTTATTGTGGGTATTGTCAGAACCCATAAACATATCGATAATTTTGATATCATTCCAAGATATATATATATGTATATATATTCATTTTGTATTGTGTGTTTTTTGTTGTTGTTGTTTTTTTTGTTTTCTTTTTACTTTGTTGCGAGAATATTGTTTTTTTTGCATCATTGGTTGATAATTGCTGGCGAATGTTCTAATATGCTAAGTGTCATTACAACTGCTTTTCAACACATGTCTTTGCTGATCAAATTGTAAAATTGCCAATAACATATGGAAGTACATCCAATAATATATATGCATGTATATATGTAAGTGTATATGTATGTGTGTATATATGTATGTATGTATGCAGAAAAAACTGAATGCATTTATATATACATTGTGATTATGCCTTCATTAAATATAGCCATTAAATTGTTTCATATCATTCATAATAAGATGTTTGTATACTTGTGATCAGTGGCAGCAGTGGTGGTGGTGGCAGTGGGGATGCATGGATGGTGTCTATTCTATTCTCTGATCACCACTGATGACTCTGGCTTATTGGTACTTAAGCTAAGTCAACCTCAATATGAACTATGACACTCAGATATCATCATCATCATCATCGTTTAACGTCCGTTTTCCATGCTAGCATGGGTTAGACGGTTTGACCAGGGTCTGCGAAGCCAGGAGACTGCACCACGCTCCAGTCTGATCTGGCAGTGTTTCTACAGCTTGATGCCCTTCCTAACGCCAACCACTTCGTGAATGTGGTGGGTGCCACCAGCACAGATGCCAGGGGAGGCTGGCAATGGCCACGATCGGTTTGTGCTTTTTACGTGCCACTGGCATGGAAGCCAGTCAAGACACCACTGGCATCGGCCACGTTCGGATGGTGCTTTTTACGCGCCACCGTCCAAATATATTATGTCCTTATATATCTGGAGATCATACAACAAACACTGACTGTATAACAAAGAGTGAGTATGTGTGTATATGTGTACGTATATGTTTGTGTATGTCAATGTTTATGTGTGCATGCCTGTATGCGTGTGTGTGTGCATACATGTGTGTGTGTATTTTATTGTTGTTGTTTAACCCTAGGTCAGCTCCAATATGATTAAAAGCCACTCTAACAATTACCATGTTGTCTGTATTTTTAGAATTTATTTTATCCCATGCTGGGTGTGATTTGATATAGCTGTAGCTGCTATTTCTAGCATGTTGTTCTGTTGTTCAAATCATGGTTAAATGACTCTATATAACATCTTTTCAATAAAATATCATTAGCAAGACAAACGGCTGACAAAGTACCATAATGATCTAAAGCAGAGAGCAAGATGGCATAAGATCTGTCCAACCCAGATCAACAAGAAAAAAAAACAGACTATCCACAGGATGATGGAGTATTTGAATCGAAAGCCTCTGTCAATAAAAACATTTTAATAAACAAAAGAAGCTGGTTCCTGTCACACTAGTGAGAAAAAATAAGCATTATCTTAGCAGATTCAAAATATTCTCAGCAATTAGAACATTTTGTTTTAATCATAAGTCCAAGTCCATGTCAATATGAGGAGACAGTTGATGAAATTAACCTCAGAATATCTCTTGTACTCATTTTATTGATGCTAGGGAGAGTGAAAGACAAAGTTGGCTGTGATAGGATTTGGCAATTTTTGTTATGTTATATTAATTAAAATTATAGAAGAGGGTATTCAATTGAATCAAAGTCCAGTGTATTACTGGATGTTATTGCATTTATCTTGGAAGAAGGGAAAGTAACATCTGTATAGGCAGGGCTTAAACCTAAAAAGTGAAGAGTTGGCTGTCTATTCCTTCATAGAAAATACATATTCAGAAACAATTTTCTATATTTATGTAGATAAACATAGGTGCATACATGTGTTTATGGTAAAAAGCTTCCTTCCCAACCACATGGTGCCAGGTTCACTCCTATTGTGTGGCACCTTGGATAAGTGTCTTGTACTATAGCCTCAGTCTGACCATACATATATATATATATATATATATTTATATATATACATATATATATATATATATATATCTGCATGTATATGTGTGTGTGAGTGTCTTTGTGTCTGTGTTTGTCCCTCGTCACTGCTTGATAGCTGGTGTTGGTGTGTTCACATCCCAATAACATAGCAGTTCAGCAAAAGAGACTGATAGGATAAGCACCAGGCTTTAAAGAAAAAAAAAGTATTGGGGTTGATTGGTTTGACTAAAAAATTATTTCAAGGCTGTGCCCCAGCATGGCCGCAGCCTAATGACTGAAACAGGTAAGAGATTGAAGACATACTGCAAAGTATTTTGAGTTCTACAAATTCTGCCATACATCATCATCATCATCATCGTTTAACGTCCACTTTCCATGCCTGCATGGGTTGGACGATTTGACTGAGGACTGGCAAACCAGATGGCTGCACCAGGCTCCAGTCTTAATCACGCTTTAATAATTAATAATATTGAAAATATATAACCTCATAGCATCGACAAGTGGTTATTAAGTAGAGAAAACTCTAGAAGATTTATATAACATTAAAATCCAAATCAAAATATATTTAACTTATCAATGATGAACCAGTAGCGATAATTGGTTTAAAGAAGTTGTTGTGGATATGAAATACAGTTAAAATATGATTACAACATTTCTCTTAGACAGGTAATTTCAGTCGTAGGTTGGCTGAAGAGAACTATTGTTAGTTTAATAACAACTATTTTAATAGATATTCTACCATTACTCACTGATTTAAAGGGATTATTAATACAAAATTAAAACCAAATATATAATAAAATTAAATATACTGAAATTAAATATTTTTTTTAAAATAAAAGTTCAGTGGGAATTTTATCAAGAACTATTAGCTCTAGAACAGTTGTTATTCAAAAGCAACTGAAATTTTGAATTTCTGGAAGGCATTTGTCCTGAAGCATTAACAACATTTTGCTGTAGTCTGATATATATTAATTACGCCAATCAAAGTTAAATGAAGAGAAACAGAATATTTATCAAATCACATGTTCGAGTGATTACTTTAAGTTTTAAATCAAATGAATGTTATGTGAATTGCTCGATATGCTTGATAAGTCAAAGAAGTCTAATGATTTGAAACTCAAATGTCATTTACTGATTATTGAAATTACTATTATGAAGAAGTAATGACTTCTAGTTACTCCTAGTGTTCTCAAATTCACATGGCATCCACAAAACCATAGAAGCATGCACATGTTCATGAAACACTGCTGTTGCATTGATAAATTAGAGAATTTGTAAAATTTCATGACATATAGGTGCAGGTGTGGCTGTGTGATAATAAATTTGCTTCTCAACGACATGGTTCTGGGTTCAGTCCCACTGCATGGAACCTTGGACACGAGTCTTATACTATAGTCTCAAGCAGACCAAAGCCTTGTGGGAGGATTTGGCAGACAGAAACTGAGAGAAGCTGATTGTCTATATATCTGTGTCTGTGTGTGTGTGCATATATATATATTCCGTGTATATATATATATATATATATATATATATATATACATACAAAACAACTGTAACATATATATATATCGTAAAATATATTTGCCAACTAAATGTGGTGGTCCCATAGAGGACGATGTTACAGATGTTTTTAGCCCCAGGAAGACTGGCTAATGACATGTCTTCCTGGGGTTAAAAACAACAGTAACCTCGTCCTCTGTGGGACCACCACATTTAGTTGGCAAATATATTTTATGATTCCATACTGTTACTGTTTACCTTTCACTCAGAGATTTAATATGGCTACACACACACACACATATATATATAAATAAATTAAATAGAGAGATACTATTGACAATCTAATAATTTATTTGTATTATAATATTACATGATATACTATAAATATAACTTCAAGTCTGGTTACCCCTAAAAAATTTAGTAAATTTGATTTCTATTACTATAGCCTAAAAATATATATCTACGGGGTACTTTGGTTATTGCCTTTACAGCCTTAAGTTTATATTAATGTTTATTATGGAATTCTCCCTATGATAAATTAACTAAGCAAGGAAAATTTTTATTAGGTTCCTAGTCATATCTACTATGGTATTATCCATCCAAGAAAACAATAAATATAGAAAATTATTATTAGTTAATTTAAACAATATTTGTTTTTCATATCAGTTAATCTAAATAAATAGAAGAGTTGTTGTATTGAAAATGTAATTATTTATATATTTTTTGTTGCCGTTATACATAGGGGAAGACTTTAATACTTAATTATATACATATATATATACACACACACACACCTATCTTATTGTTGTATGTTGTAGGGACGAGGGACTCTTTTAGACATGAACGGGTTTTGACTGGTATGTGTTTGAGATGTAATGAAATGAATTTTGATGGTTGTGGATTGCACTTACTTGGTTGTATCATCCGTTAGAGTGTTTTTGTTGTTTTTTTAATTGTAATTGATGTATTATTGTATAGTTAATGCTCACACTCATAATACATAGACTTTGGAATTAATTTTTACAATCCAGCCGTCATTTCACATAGAATTTTATCTGTCATTAAACCATTACCCTGAAGTGACTTATATATAAGGAAACTGTTATTGTATATATACATCAGAAAATGTATAAGTTGAAACAATTCATTGGCCTTTTATGGTATTTTAAATAATTATGCTATATAATATAATGTTATATTATATTCATAGTATATCATGTAATATTATAATATAAATAAATTACTGGATTGTCAATAGTATCTCACTATTGAATTTATCTTTGTAATTGCATTATACCCATATCTATATGGTAATCAACTGACATACCTGTGAAATGGATGTTTAACACACCCCTTTGAGGGATCTCTTTTCCTCAGTTTGTTACTATATGTGTGTGTGTGTGTGTGTATTTTTGATAAATGTATGCATATTTTTTATGTTTACAAATAACATGGAAAAAATAAATAGTTACCAGGGTAGCAAAAATTGGCATTAGTACCAAGGATGTAACAGCTCACTTATAAAGGTAGAAATTCCAGGGTTTAGGGAAATGTTTTGAAATAACATAGATAATAAATAATTGGAGTTAAACGCAGGTGTTATTCAAATCTTTATACTGCCGACATATGTTTTGAAGAAAACATTGATATTATTCCAGGAGTAAAATGATGTAAAACAATGCAATCTTCCCATTAGGGAAAAAAAGAGAAACAAAACGTATCAATAAGAGATTTAAACCAAATGTAATTGCTGCATATGAAGGGAATGCTGGCTGGTAAGTAATATTTAAAAAAAAAACTGTTAATAGATATAACATGAAAGGCAATTTATAGAAAGAGAAGTAGGAGGAAAAAAGAAATTAGCAGAAAACTGAAAGTGGAGAGATATAGTGCAATAGGTGAATATGAATACAGATTAAAAGCATGTAAATAGATATACCTAGTGTAAGTGAAATGTAAGAAGACAGTTAAAGGTCAAATTTTATACACTGGTAGAAATTACTGATAAGAACTAAAGGTATGTTTTTGCCAATGTTTGCAATGATAAATGCATTTTTTAAATGAGAACAGGATGAAATACAGTTCATTATTACAGAGCGAACAAAAAGATTTACTTTTATCATAAGGAAAGGACCTAGATAGAATATTTCTATTCACCTATCACACTATATTCTCCACTTTTAGTTTTCTGCTAATTTCTTTCTTATTCCTCCTTCTCTTTATATATATATGTGTATGTATACATCTATGTGTGTATATTTTTGTGTCTGTGTTTGTCACACTACCACCACTTAACTACTGGTGTTGGTGTACTTACATCCAAGTACAGGGATCGACCAGTTTATCTAAAATTCCTCAAGGCAGTGCCCCAGCATGGCCACAATCTAATGATTGAAACAATCAAAAGACAAAAGATGAAAGAATATTAATTTCTTACATGTTTTTAGAACATTTTGACTGGTCTTGTTGAATTCTCTATTTTTCCATAGTCTGACAACAACTTTTAAAGGAATATTACATGATTTTGGCATGTTACGCAAATCAAGGGATAAATTAGTTCCTGGCAAATGAAATCTAAGATTGCATTATAATTGTCAGCAGAAGGATTCATAAGAAGTATAGTAGGATCTCAGACAGGTTGACAGAGAAGGTAATCTTTATATATGGCAGATGATTGAGAATAGTAAATACAAGGTAATATCAAAAAGTGCCTGGACTGGTTCTGTAGTGTGCCAACAGGTGGCAACACATGGTTGTGTGCTCAGTGAGAGCTAGCAGTAACCTTCATGAAGCAGTGTGCCGAGTGACATTGCAGTGTTTACTTCATAAGTTTGTGATCACATGTGTGTGTTAGTTTGCAATATTGTCATAAACAGGAACAAAGAGCCAATGTGAAATTTTGTGTTAAACTTTAGAAGTCTGCTACAGAGACATTGAGGAAGCTTATGACGATGAAGCAATGGGTTGCATGCAATGTTTTGAGTGGCATGAGTGCTTTAAAAGTGGAAGAATGTCCCTGGAAGATAATGAGTG
>NW_021832565.1:7500-75000 GCF_006345805.1 Octopus sinensis | reverse complement strand
TTACGTGCCACCGGCACAGGTATCACAGCTACAATTTCCATTTGATTTTTATTTGATATAAAAATTCTAACATAAAATGTAATACATAATTCTAATAAAAAATTTTCAGACTTATGTTCTAAACTATTGGCCACAACCATATAGATATAAAGTAATCTTATCATGCCAAGTATAGAAAATGGTTGTGAAACAAATGAACCATGAAGAAAACAAATAGAACATCAAATAATGAATAAAAGCATTTAGTTTAATACTGTAAATAGGAGATGTTTACAGTGTTCTTCAGCAAGGAAAAGCAAAAGAGAAAAAGGGAATGAAAAATAAATTTTAAAGAGTAAAGAGAGTGGCAAAATGGTAAAAGCCATGTATATAGTTCCATATTTACCCAGTTGAGAGTCACCTGGTGTCAAATCATGCTGGAGTTAGCTTAAAAACAATTCCTGATCAATAAATGGTATGATTAACATCTAACATACCCAGCTTTTGAAATAAGGAATTATTATTGGAAAAACTTCCAAGTAGAAGTATTCATCAAAATATTTTGTATAAGAGACATTTATCAAGATTAATTTAATGGGGTTTGGAATCACCAGACATTTTATGGATTTAGAAAGAAATATAGATATATTTCACCAGCTTGAAAGGAAAAAAAATGAATATACATATATATGCAGCAGATTGTATTTTTACATGCTGGGGGGTTGAACATTTCATAATTTTTAGATTTTCTTTCCCATATATTCTTTACCATTTATTAAGATGAATGCATTTTCTGTGACAGTAAAAGCATTATGTAACAAAGACAAAGGAGAAAGATCTTCATGCAAGTACCAACAACGGATTTCTTTTAAGCCATTCAATTTAACTATCTTAATAATTTGGTAAGAAATTCTTTTATGCTTTCTTTACAAATCAGACATATTATTTTCTTTACCTTTTCTTCAAATGAAGACCATTCATCTGGAGTAGACTGAACTTGCATGATATATTCATTTGTTGCAATTGTTTAATCCTAAGTCAGATCTGAGTAATAAACCATTTTTTTCTTAAGTGAGAACCTTATTATCTAATCTCTCCAATCATTTTTAGGACTGCAAAGTAAGATTTTTGGAAGATTTGGCTGCTATCTTTAACAGGTTGTGTGACCATCAAGAGCAAGCATGGACAACCTTTCTTGTGAAGCTGGCTACATGAGTCATAGATCACACCACTAAAAATATTCACTACTGAAACAAATTTTCAATCAGGTATGCTATTCAGGAAGTCCCATAGTCCAAATGTGACCCTAGGGTTCCAATTTGTCCATGACTGATCTAGAATTTCCCTATATACATTTGTATATGCAATACACATTTGTATGTAGTAGTTACCTAAATTTCTATGACTATGTTTAAATGATATACTAACATAAAATGCTCTTGAGACCAGCAAAGTCCTATATTTTAATTTAATAAGTATATTGCTTAAAGTGTGCAATTTATATTAGAAATATAATTTTCTGAATAATGAAGCAACAAATGTCATAATCTAGAGAGTGATAGAGCAGTCTTGAAGAATTGAACATTGCACCGTAAACTTGTGAAATACTCATTAACTGTATGGTGCATCTGCTGCATAGAATAGCGAATCGTGTTACACCATATACTTATTTGTAATTAGATTGACTGAAAATTAAGTCTGTTTGCCACAGACTAAAATGCAAAAGTGGAATGACAAATGTTTACATGTTAGACTAACATGCTATCAACTTGACCAGTTTTTATAATGAAGCATGTGCATATATGTATGTGTGTAAATATATCAGTATATGTATATCATTATATATACATATATATATATATATATATATTATATATATATATATATATATATATATATATATATATATATATATATATACGTGTGTGTGTGTAAGGTAACAAGCTGACAGAATCATTAGCATGTCTGGCAAAATGTTTATTGGGATTTCGTCTGTCTTTATGTTCTGAGTTCAAATTTTTCTGAGGGAGGTCGATGTAATCAACTCACCCATTCCCTTGAAATAGATGACCTTGCGCCAAAATTTGAAACTAATATATACAGGTGTATGTGTTTGCATGTACGTACATATGTGTGTGTGTGTTTGGTTGGCAGAAGTTACAGAATAACTCAAGATCTGAGCATATTGTGCATTGACAATTATCAGTGTAAGAAACTGGCGTCACTTGAGTCACTCTGTAACTTCTGCTGATTATTGTTAATAATTATATATATTTATATAAATGCACACACACAGACACACATATATTCTGCTGAGTGGTTGGTGTTAGGAAGGACATCCAGCTGTAAAAATCTTGCCAAAACAGTCACAGAAGTCTGGTGCAGGCTTCAGCCTGGCTGGCTCTTGTGGTACTAGTATGGAAAATGGACGTTAAAAGATGATGATGATGACATATATATATATATATATATATATATATATATATATATACATACATATTAATGACTTGTAGGGATGCAGTATTTTGTTATGTAAACATAATATGCTATAAAGTATATTAAATGATTTTTAAAAATCAACATTATATTCTACTGTGTTAGCAGTGCACTTTACATCACTACAGATATTCAACAGAAATTATAGCCAGCACTGATTTTTGTTTCAATGTTTCATATCCACGACATCAGATCTAAACAAACAATATAATAAAAGATCCTGTTTTCATTTTCGATCTCATTGTTTGTTTACATCTGGCATCTCGGATGCAAAACAACATATCAAAAATCAGCACAGGCTATAACTTCTGTAGAAAGTGAAATATATATATAATACAATAGACAGAAAAATGATGAAGAGATGAGGTAGAACAATAGATGTAGACTTGACAGGAACATACGGATAAGGTATTGAGTTATGTGCTTACACAATACATTTTCAGTTTCCATCTCTATCAACATTTTAATATCAGTTTCTCCATCCTAGTATGGATGGGCAAGTCTTTTGAAACCTTGCATCTCTCCAGTCATCTCAAACTTTGTCATCTCTTTAATGAGGCTCAAAATCCTGAGATCAATCTTCACCACATATTCTGAAGTCACTGTCTTCCTTAAATTCCAACCACATAAGTGATAAGCACTTTTTTTAAACAACTGTGCTCATCTATGTATATATCATATACATCTAACAATGCATTTTCCTCTCTTGCACACTACATGTAACTCCTCTTATGCTCAGATTTTCTCTTAACACATTTTTATTCTGTCAATCATGCATATTGGCATTGCACATTCAATAGAGCAGGCTCACTTAATTTCTTCCTAGTTTTTGCAGGTCCTCTGTACTCAGTGCTCAACTGTATAGCAATGTGGTTTGTACACAAGCAACATACAGTCTGCCCTTCTCTCTCAAGAAGACCTCGTTGTCAACATTTTTCGACATGTTCATAACTTGGCTACTATCCTTTCATGACATCCTTTTCTATGGCTAACTACATCATCTAGGTTTCAGAAGCTATCAACTACTTTTAGGAATCCTCCCAAGCATTTGAGAGAATCTATTTCCATATGCTATTTGTTTTTATTGCTCCTGTGCATTTGGCATATATAAAGTCTGCTTTCTCTGTTAATCTGCTCACAATTCCACTGTACCTCTTGTGAGTCCATAGTTTGCAGAAGATGCAACATGAGGAATTCATCTCTACTCATTTTCTACATACTGAGAAAGGTAATTTTCCTTTATAACTTTCTCCCAGCTGATAGCACCTCTGTACATGGCTAGTATTACACTCAAAGGCCATTCATCTACATTTTGCTTCCTCAGCAACAATCAAGTTAAGGAGTGAGAGACCCCTTCCTGAAGGTTTATTCACAGGTCAACTAATACCAGGTACCGCAACTTAATCCTGGTTCGTGTGTTTCTCATGCAGTTGCTTTAATAGGAAGATGCAATCAGTAATATTTCTTCCTGGCACAGAACTGAACTGCATCACATCTTCACTAACTCTCTTCCATATCAATTGAGCTATAACTGTTTCCATTCATCTCACAGTCTGGTACAGTAATTTAACACAGACACAGACACACACAGACAACCACACACACACACACACAGTGGGAGCCGCTTACAACAATCACAGTTAATATTAACTGTTATTGCTATAAAATGGTTATTGTTATCAACAAGGCTCTGTATCAAAGAGACTGCTCTAAGTAGCTTACACTCTGCATGTTGATGTATATGTGTGAGCATACGTGTATAAATGTATATATACATACATACGCACACACATACATATAAATGTACACATACACATATGTGCATGCATGTGTGTGTGTATGCGTGTGTAAACACAAAAACGTGTGCATATGCATCTGTAAGCTTGTAATTGTATCAATATTTTTATAACACAGTAAAGCTATTAGTAGATTTCTTTGTGGATACAGCTATTCATTTATCTCAATATTACAACAACCAATATATACTTTGGGAGGTGAATTTACTTAATTCCGAATGCAATTCTTTCTCCAAATTGATATAGATCCAAATATAAGTCAACCATAAACAGCTGCAATGGAATATTTTTCAACTCAGGATACTCATGAGCATATATATATTGCAATATATAAAGAGAAGAAAAAAATTATAATATATGTACTTCAGTGTGACATATCATTGAATCCAGAAACCAACATTGTAAAACATTATAGAGGCCAACAACATTTCACTTAAAACTAGTCAAGCAAATATTTATGAAGTTAAATTTCTATGTAAAGGCTGTAGACAGATGCAAACAAATTTGTTTGAGGTGCAGACACTAGTTCTGCAAGGGTGCTTTCTTTCTCCATAGCACTTTGTACAGAACATTGACTGGGTGTTAAAACAGACAACAAAAAGGAAAAAAAAAAAGTTGACAAAATTTAGCTAATTTTGATATTACTGATAATAAGAATTATGACAACGACCAGAAAGCTTACAGTTAGAAGCATTATATAAAGTAATAGTCATACCTTGGGTAGGAGTCTAGTCCTGCAAACCTTAAATAGACCAACACATGGTAAGTGGAATTTACTTGTTGGATACTATGCTGAAACCTGTCATATAAATATCGGTATCTATTTGTCTGTCTGTCTATATATATATATATAAAGTTAATCCAAACAGGAAAACACAAAAAAAAACACAACAACATGAGGACGTGGAACAAATATAGTATTATTGGACGCTCAGGAAAGGAAGAAGGAGGGTTTAACGTTTCGAGCGGAGCTCTTCGTCGGAAACATAGAAGGAAAGATCCAGAGAAGGGAAGACAGAGGAAAAAAAATTGCCAATGGTACACACGAGGTCATATCACCATGATCACAGTAACCGACCAGGCAATCAGATGCTGCTACACATCGCTGGTCACAATGTGCTTTGCATTGTTTTAGCCTTCAAATGACGCCACCCCACTTACTAAGGGAGCAGGCCAATAGAAGAAAAAATGAGAGAAAGTTGTGGCAAAAGAGTACAAGCAGGGATCACCACCACCACCCCTGCCAGAGCCTCATGGAGGTTTAGGTATTTCACTCAATAAACATTCACAACGCCCGGTCTAGGAATCGAAACCGCGATCCTATGACCACGAGTCCGCTGCCCTAACCATTGGGCCATTGCGCCTCCACATATATCTATCTATACCTATCTCTATCTATCTATCTATCTATATATATATATATATATATATATATATAATATATATATATATATATATATATATATATATATATAATATATATATATATATATATATAGTATGTATGTATACATATACAGAGATAGATATAGATATATATCCAAGTTTGCATGACTGTATATAGAAGAATATATCAATCAATGAAATTCTAACGAAGTCTGATTTCCCTGTTTTATTATTTGCAATTTTTACAATTTTACAATATTGAAATAAACTAGTACTTTCATGCATTACGCAGTCATCAGGTTTATGTAGTGACAATCATGTTCCACACTTGACTCTGGAACTCGACTGTCACTACATAAACCTGTGTAATGTGAAAAAGGCGGCGAGCTGGCAGAAATGTTAGCATGTCAGGCAAAATGCTTAGCAGTATTTCATCTGTCTTTACATTCTGAGTTCAAATTCCATTGAGGTCGACTTTGCCTTTCATACTTTCAGGGTCGATAAATTAAGTTCCAGTTTTAATCGACGGGCCCTCTCCTGCAAAAAATTTAAGGCCTTGTGCCTAGAGTTAAAAAGCTTATGTATTCTTCTCTTGTTTCAATCATTTGACTACAGCAATGCAGGAGTACTGTTTTGAAGGACTTTTAGTTGAATGAATAGACCTCTGTACATATTTCTTTTTAAAACCTGGTATTTATTCTGTCAGTTCTTTTTTGCTGAACCACTAAGTTACAGAGACATAAACACAACAGTACTTGTTGTCAAGCAGTGATGAGGAGGACAAACACAGACACAATGACTCACATGCATAGATATACACTATATATATATGATTAGCTTCTTTCAGTTTCCGTTTACCAAATCCACTCACAAGGCTTTGGTTGGCCCAAGGCTATAACTAGAATACATTTACCCAAGTGCTATATGGTGAGACTCAACCCAGAACCATGTGGTTGGAAAGCAAGCTTCTTATCAAGCAGCCACGCCTACACCTATGTGTTTTTTTTCTTTGCTATTGCTTTTTGAGATGGTTAAAATGTGTATGATTTGAGGAAAATTAGCTGCTATTTCCAACAGATTGGACAATAGCCATGTAGACTGCCAGTGTGTAATGTGTTTGCTTCTGTTCAGCAGATCTTATGTGTATGTGCTTGAGATTAACATTACAAACTTTTATTATTTACCCTCAGGGTTTCAATACATTTATCCATTACACTACACAGTAATATACAAATATGTCGATATTAAATATTTATACCGAATTTCTTTAAAAGCAGTGATATGGCTTGAACTAAATACAAGATTTAGTGTTTATATTATAAGTACATTTTCCATGAGAGCCATCATCTTTTAATGGTCATTTTTCCATACTTGCATGGGTCAGATGGAGTTTACTGAAGCAGATTTTTCTGTAGTTGGATGCTCTTCCTGTTGCCAACATGCCCCTATATTCAAGCAAAGTAATATTTCTCCATGGCTGGACATGTTTTTGTAGAAGATTGAAAACGAATGACACTATTTGTATGATCATGAGACTCGTTTACAACAATCGTGGAACGTCAAGACAAGGAAACAGAAGCACAGAAGACAAGGAGACATGCTCACATACACTCAGACACATACACACATTAGCATATATATATATATATATATCATCGTTTAACGTCCGTTCTCCATGCTAGCATGGGTTGGACGGTTCGACCGGGGATCTGGGAAGCCAGAAGGCTGCACCAGGCTCCGGTCTTATCTGGCAATGTTTCTACAGCTGGATGCCCTTCCTAATGCCAACAACTCCGTGAGTGTAGTGGGTGCTTTTTACGTGCCACCTGCACTGGTGCCAGGTGAGGCTGGCATCGGCCACGGTCGGATTGGTGCATTTTACGTGCCACCGGCACGGAAGCCAGTCGAGGCGGCACTGGCTTTGGCCACGATTGGATGGTGCATTTTACGTGCCACCGACATATATATATATATATATATATATCTATATATATATATATATATAGTATATATATATATATATGTATATATATATATATATATATAGATATATATATATATATATTATATATATATATATATCTATATATATATATATATATATATATATATATATATATATATATATATATAATATATATTATATATATAATATATATATATATAATATATATATAATATATATTATATATATATATATATATATATATATAGTGGGGGCACATGGCCTAGTGGTTAGAGCAGTGGACTCGCGGTCAAGGGATCGCGGGTTCGAATCTCAGACCAGGCAATGTGTGTTTATGAGTGAAACACCTAAGCTCTACGCTGCTCTGGCAGAAGGTAATGCCAAACTTCTGCTGACTTTTTCACCACAATGTTCTCTCACTTTTTCCTCCTGCATCTTGCAACTCACCTGCAACGGACCAGCATCTTGTCCAGGTGGGGAACCTATATGCCAAGGAAACCGGCCCTTATGAGCCAGGTATGGCTTGAGAAGGAACAAACATATATATATATATATATATATATATATATATATATATATATATAAAACATATGGTATAATTATAAACAGGGCAAATTTTAGTCATTTCTCTGCAAACTGATAAAAAATGATGCACAACCTTAAATTTCAAACCTTATTGCATTCTCATCAGAGGTGTTCACATCATTCTGACAATCTCCAGAGAAACAAGCAAACAAAGAGTTTATATACTCAACAAATGCAGCAGTTACTCTATGAAGGAGTACCTAATTTGCATACCAAAAGTGTTTAACACCCTATAAAAACCTATAAAACAGGGATCCTAGTCCATACAATATCAAGGTATGATATAATAAAATGATGAACAACTTTAATCGATTTTTGAACCTTACTGGTTTCTCATCAGGTGCCCTGCAGTGGGATTGATACCTAAACCCTGAGGTCCAGAAGCAAACATTTTAACAATACAGCCATGGGGTGGGTGTAGTACCATGGTATAAGGGTACTATAAATTATTCCCACAGACATCTGATGAAGGAGTCTTATGTTTGCTACTGGAGATTTTAAGATAGTTTTGTCTCCAAATTGAGATGTGAATTATAAATGGATTTATGGAGGACTATTTTATTTTCTGTAGATTTCACAATTATTCTTCAGTTTCAAAAGAAATCTTATCTAATATTGCTAAGCTACCCAATGCCATTTAAATTGACCTTTCTGTTCTGTTCAACTCAACATTCTTCTGTTGCCAACTGCGGTTACTCACCACAAGAAAAACTGTCTGCTGTTCTAATGGTGCTCCCTCACTAAATATACTGTCATTCTTTGCTTTATTATTTTACTAGCAGTAATACCTATCATTGATTGAGTAATTACTTTTACTCTTTCTCAGGAACCACATTCAGAGTGTTATTATATATATAGAGAGAGATTTGCTTCTCCTGTATGTGTGCATTTCATAAGAAAAATCATGTAATAATTGAAGTAGAAAAAAGATCAATTTCATATACGAACTTCAATTTGTTTATTACAGGACAATAATAAATGAATTGCTTGTATTATTTTATATATTAATACAGTAATGACAATATATAATATACAAGGCTTTAGTTGGCATGGAGCTGTAATGAAAGAGAATTGCCCAATGTGCTGTACAGTGAGACTGAACCCATGGCAACATGGTTGGAAAGCAAGCTTCCCAACCACACAGCCATACCTATAAAGGAGAGATACATTTTGGATAATATATTCCCTGATACAAAATGCTTAACAAAAGGATGGGATGTTTATAGTGAGAAGATCTTTGATTTTAATATTTACTCAAGCAATGCAACAACTAAAAATGTTACACCATACAGGGTGTTCCAGAATCAACTATCTGTTTCAATGAAATTGAGCAAATTTTAAATAAAACTGACAGAATTTTATGTTTATTACCAAAGCAAGTAGATTTATAATCGTACGTCAAACTTTTATTGAAAATTTTTAACATGTCTGTATCCCTGCATACTTTAAATATCCCCTTTGCATTGTGAAACACATTTTGAAGCATTTTAGGAGTTAGCTCTTGCACTGCTAACTGAATGTGTTCTTTAAGCTCAGCTAAATGATTGCTGTATCTTGGGGATATAGGTAAGAAAATGATTGCTGCCAAATTGAAAAAAAGCTGCCATGGACAAATTAAAGGGGTCCAATAGGAATGAAAATAAAATTATAAACAAAATTCAAATTTATATGCTTTTAACACTTATTAAACATGATAAACTTAAATAAAAGTGAATTTTTTAAAAATTGCATCCGATTTGACTCCAATCATCATTATTTCTGGGATACCCTGTATTTACTCGTCCAACTAAATGGGGGAGGGAATACAGGGGAAGGGGATAATTGCAGGTAGCAAGTGTAGCTTCCAAAAGTGGTCATGCGGTGAAATTCAAATGGCTGTGAGCCACAACAGCAGTTTGTTTCTTTGTATGAACATTTTGCATGGATGACATACAAAGCAGACTTTCTGGCAGACCATGCTGCATTGTGCAGGATTGGAAACATGAAACATCACCCGGGAACTTCTGAAAAATGAATGAATTGATTTGTTGCGCCTTTAACCAGCCACACACATATGCACATGGCCCAGTGGTGTGCGGGATGGTAGCATGAAGCTTCAACAGGGCACTGACAAAAATTTTTAATGTTCTCATTTCCTCTGACAAATTGGACAAAAAGGTTTCCATGAAATATTATACACTACTTACACTGCATAAGTAGTGTTAATATTTCATCGTTGGTAAATGGCCTAAACAAAGATAAAACCCACTGCAGTATACTCAAATATTATTAATCTGCATTTTGGGTGTGGGGGACATATAGTTGGTGTCAGAAATTTGTTTTAGCCAACAGCAATTCGAGGAGCCTGATTAATGTTCGTTGCAAAATTGGAGGAAAGTGACTGAATACTCTTCAAGTTACAGGCCTTAACACTACAAAAATGCTTAAAGAATGCTGTTTATCTGCCCCTGGGCCCACATTAGACAAAAAGCTGAAATTGTTTTGGCCCATGACACTCCATGGGTCCTAAGTAATGAGGGGTAAAATTTCATTAAAGTCAGTTGGGTGGATATTGAGTTTTAAAGACATGATACACACACAGACAGACATATATCCTGTGTTTTATATATATATAGGTATTCAACGAGATCTTACTCTGTTCAGTATTCTAAGCTCAAAACTGGAGGAGAGGTCAACTCATTTTCTTTTCCTTTGTGTACATTTCTTAATCATGAATTGGTCAGAGGTGGAAGATTAGTACCATTTACCTTTGCTAATACATCTATTTGCTGGCGACATTGAAGTGTTTGATGATATGTATATGTTGATACCTGCACGAAAAACATGAAATGTGTGAGAGAGGTTTCTTGAAGGTTTTAGATCTAAGGAGGAAAGATTACGAAATGTGCTAATCTCGGACCTTACTTGAGGGAAAAATAAAGAAGAATGTTATATACGCAGACAACTCTATTTGGGGGAAAAAGTAAAGAGAAATATTGTATACTCAGACAACTTTATGTCTTCAATTCTTTCATAATATCAGTGATTGTAGTACTGATAAAATAAATAGGAAGTATAATGTTTCTTCTGAACCGTCTTCCAATGTTTTATTCATTATAAATATGTTTCCATTGGAGAAGTATAGTTAAAGAAGAATCCTTATAAAATAACAGAAAGAACATGTAGTGTTTGGCAAGAACAATATAAGTAAATAAAGCATTGAATTCAGCTTCGCATGTACTATCAGTTACAGGGCAGTGCATCTATGAAGGGTGTTTCAAAGGCTTTGAGCACAACATACTTAATGACATGACAACAGGGAAAGAATACTTCAGTAGTTTTTAGACAAATGCTTTTATTTTATTTTGTTGACTTTTATTTTGCTAACTTCTATACAGTTTATGTACTTCTTGCACAGCTGCTCAATGCCATTTAAATAGTGCTTTTTGTCCTGTTCAACCAACCATTATTCTGTTGCCAACTGCAGTTACTCATCACAGGAAAACTGCCTGCCCTCCCTCCAAACGGTGCTCCAAATCTGGAAGCAGGTGGATATCACATAAAGCAAAGTCTGATAAATAGACCTGGTATGATAACTTTTCACATGTGACCTGTCAGCACTCAGAATTCCATGGCACTTTGTCTTGATATAATTACACAAGATACCTATAGTAACTCTGTTACCTGTGACTGATGCCTTGTGTCACATGTAGTTAACCCTACACCACAAGTTCATAGAAAATTGCAACATGTCCTGTTCTACATTAGGCCTAACTGTGAATTTCTTTGGTGTTAAAGAATTGTTGTTTTTCCGGTGCTTGGATTCTTCTTTCATCATAGAGTCATGGTGATGGATCTATGTTTCATCACTCCCCCTACCCACATTACAGACTGCAACCTAAACAGAACCCAGTTCTCTCACATGAGCATGAGATTTTTATCAGAACATTGAACTCTGCTGTATTTTATTTCCAGTATCAGTATTCATGGCACCCAATGAACAAATACCTTTCATGTGTTCAAACAATCATAAATGATTTAGTCAATCATTGCCAAACCATGTCCCATGATGTGAAGTGTCTCACGCACCATCATTTATTGATCTTCCTTTATAAAACACTCAACAGCAGTGAACTTTTCCTCAAAAGTTACTTCTACAGGCCATCCTGACTGTGATTTGAAACCATGTAATCTCTATTGGCAGTCCAATGTGTGACCATTGCATATGAAGTACAGTCCTCATGGTACATATTTATATGCAATCATAGATTTTCTACAAAGCAATCATCTCCAGAGTCGAAAATCCAATAACAGTAATTTCTCAATTTCTGATTCTGATATTTGTTGGTCATCATCAATTACTTAAATTTTCTATTGCTTCTGAAGTGGAAATCCCAATATAAGTAAATAATGTAATAAGTCAATCAAATAAAACAATAATTTGGGATCACTGTCAAAGGGATCATATTCAGGTTCAAAACTTCTGGAACACATCACACAGTGTTTGTTGAGAACATAGTAAATAGAGTAAATAGAGTGCTGAGTTCAGCTCATTAAGAATTGTTATTAATGAGACAGTGCAAATAATGCTAGATGAGACTGCAAATGGTAAACCTACAACTAAATTCAGCACATTACATATTGTCAGTAATTAGAGTATGTAGCCTCCTCTGCCTTCCAACACATACACTGACACAACAGACTTTTGTATAGTTTCCATCTAACATATTCTATTCACAAAAACAAATTTACCTTCTCAAGTCCCAAGGGCTGGTTTCTTGGTTTTGTGGTGTTTATATTCCCCACTTGGATGAGATGCTGGTCCATCGCAGGATTACTCATTTTTGCCAGCTGAGTGGACTGTAGCAATGTGAAATGAAGTGTTTTGCTCAAGAACGCAACATGTTTCCTGGTTTTGTGGTGTTTATATAACCCTAACCCTAACCCTAACTCCACCTGGACGAGATGCTGGTCCATTGCAGGATTACTCATTTTTGCCAGCTGAGTGGACTGGAGCAATGTGAAATGAAGTGTTTCGCTCAAGAACACATGTCGCCCGGTCCAGAAATTGAAACCACAATCTTACAATCATGAATCCAACTTCCCAACCACTAAGCCGCACACCTCCACACTCTACTCACACATTATCAGTCAACCTAAAGCTGTGCTAGCAGGCATTTGATCAAGGTACTGTGTGCTATAATTGAACCCATAAATTTGTGGTTGCATAGCCAACATCTTAATAACAACAACTATGCTTGCACCATTCTCCAATACAACACAAGGAAAAGAAACAGTTATCAGAAATCTGTAAAGCTGCAATAAAGAAAATGAGCTAATTGAGATCTAAACCAAAAATTGTGGGCTTTGAGAGAGTATAAGCATGAACAAGTGAATATGTGAAAGCCTGAGCAAGTAACTAAGTATGTGTCACTGAATTAGTTAATCCATGAATAATTAAATTAGCGAATCAGTTAAGGTGCATATGTGTCAATGAATGAGAAAGTGAGTAAACTTTGGTATTTATGAACTGGAGAAGGTGCATATCCTAGGGTATGGCACTCACATTTGTAAGGTGATAAATTCAATACCTGAACCAAATGGGCTTTGAACAAAGCACTTTATTTCACAGTCTACTCAGCCACAATGAACATACGAGATGGTATCAAAAAGTTCCCATGCTAGTTATGTTGAATAAAAAATAACTTATTTACCGAAGTTTTTATATCATCTCCTACGAAATAATCACCTTGCACGATAATACACTTGTCCCAGCATTCCTGCCACTTTTGGAATTCGGCCTGGAAGGCATTTTCCATAAGCGAGTCAAGGACCTTCTGCGATTTACCTCTGATCTCAACAACAGTATTAAAGCAGTAACCATTCAGCTGCATTTTCACTTTGAGTGATCTGGTGAATAGGGCAGGTGCAGATGTGATACAATTTTTTTTTGGGGGGGGGGGGGAGAAACTTGTGAATGAGGAGAGCTCCATTATGTCATTGTGAAGAATCCAATTTTTCATGCTCCACAGATCTGTTTGCTTTCACTGAATGCTCTTCCTCAAACACTTCAAAACGTCACAGTAGAACTCTCAATTAGCAGTCTGACTCTAGGGGATGAATTCTCTAAGCACAGTATCATGGATGTCAAAAAAACAATGAGCATGCTCTTGATTGAGCTGTGGCTCTCTCATGCACCTGTGCCACTTGAAACGACCTATTGCCTCATCATTGTAATCTTGCCAAAGCATGCTCAATGTCTCTGTAGCAGATTTCCCAAGTTTAACACAAAATTTCACGTTAGCTGTTTATTCCTGTCCATGACAAAAATTGCAGACTACAGTAAACACATGATCACGAAAACACAAGTTTCACAACTTGTGAAGTAAACACAGTGATGTCACTTGGCACAACGCCTTATAGAGGTCACTGCTAGCTCTCGCTTTGCATACAACTGTGTGCTGCCATCTGTTGGTGTGCTACAGAACTAGTTCAAGAACTTTTTGATACCACATCGTAAGTAATAGCTGGTAGTTGTTAGCCCTGAAACTGACTTGTATCCTATCCAGAGACAAGTCTTGTACTCTCAATCACTTATGAATATCAGAAATTCAGATAACAGCAGCCAAATGGGCCTGAGTGTATAAACGGTCATTTAGTTGTGGTATTTATTTAACCCTTTAGCATTCAGATTATTTTGTCAAATACAATGCTTATATAGTCATTACCTTGCAGCTTCAAGAATTTGATGATGTGATCGTTTAATTTTAAAATAACATTGTATGAGAGGTATGATCTGGTTGGTTTAAAAATATAACAGGTTGAAAATTTTGGTCAAATATAGCTGGTTTAAATGCTAAAGGGGTTAATTATAGCTAAATCAATAAGGTGGTGTTGCGGGTGCTTTGTGCCTGATAAAGAACCCACCCCCATTAGGCTAGACCACCTAATTGCAAACAGAAGTTACAAAGTAGGTTCCTTATCGTTGATACTTCAACAAGCTGATACCAAAATGAAATTTAATAAATTCAAAAACTGAATAAAACAATTGCAGATATATATATATATATATTTTAATGGAGAGCCTTGCAGTTAAAAATGTCTAAATTTATAGTTACCATATTTTTCCTGGCATCAAGGATACCAATCCTCAACTTCAAAAATAAGTCTCAAAAAAATTTAGTTACTATACGAGAAGATGAGGATTAGAGCTTTTCATAATCCAAATTTAACTTAAGAATAGAATTGTCTATGCTTCCTTGCCATGTTTCTGTAAAAGTAAATGAAAAATGCATATTATAAGTGATCAATGGGATCTATATCCATGGTTTTCAACAAGGGTCCATTTAAGATTAGCAAAATAGTAAATTGAGGATCTACAGTAGCATTTTAAGGGTCCAAGAAAAGTTTTGATTTAAAGGTGTGCATTGCAAGAAACAATTAGTTTTCTTTCTTTAATGTTTTACAAATTCTTTTATTCTTTTATTCTTTTACTTGTTTCAGTCATTTGACTGTGGCCATACTGGAGCACCACCTTTAGTCGAGCAAATAGACCCCAGGACCTATTCTTTTGTAAGCCTAGTACTTATTCTATTGGTCTCATTTGCTGAACTGCTAAGTTATGGGGATGTAAACACACCAGCATCGGTTGTCAAGCGATGTTGGGGGACAAACACAGACACAAACACACACATATCTACATATACACAACAGGCTTCTTTCAGTTTCCATCTACCAAATCCAGTCACAAGGCTTTTGTTGGGCCGAGGCTATAGTAAAAAACATTTCCCCAAGGTTTCACGCAGTGGGACTGAACCCAGAACAATGTGGCTGGTAAGCAAACTACTTACCACACAGCCACTCCTGTGCCAATGCAAGTGAATGAGTGAATGAGTGAATGAGCGAATGACAAATCAGGAATTTTGAAAGGAGTATGTATAAAATTAGTTTTCAAACAGTGAATGGCTATGGTTGGTGAGGTGGGGTCTGCTAAAATAAAATAATAAACAAAGGTGTTCATAGGTAAAAAAATGGCTGAAAATCACTGATGTATGTTACTAAACCACTAACAAAATGTTTTTGCAAAGTATATGAAAGTGCTCTAATCTTAATTTTGATGTTTATTTTAGTTTCGTAATTTTCAAACCAAAACTAATTTACATCGTTAAGTCAGAGTGACCTCAACACTGGGAAATACAGTGGTTGGAGAATCATTTATTTTTAATATCTGTTGGTAAAATTTTCTTTGCCAAATTAAATGCCACAATTCTTTGGTGGTACTTCCTTGACTATTGTGCCAAAATTCTTAAGACATTTCAAGGTTCTTTTTTTTTTCTTTCTTCTTTCAGTGATCAGGCCAATATTTATGTGTGCACTCGCTGCCTATAGTTATACTTTACTGTTAATAACTTTAACAATTCTTTCGTTGCTGTGTTTCAAGTGTTTCAAGATTCCCACAGTTGTCTGAGTAGTAATTACATGTGTTTCCTTTACAAATATTTGTATGACAGAGAGAGAGAGAGAGAGAAAGACAGAAAGGGAGACAGAGAGTAATTAAAGAAAGATAAACTTCAGGCAATTTGCTGACATGTTGCAAAGGATATTGAATGGTTATGAGAATTCTAACCATTTTATTAACATCTTTTCAAAACTGTAATAAAGCATTAATTATTCTACCCACTAATATGTCAACTTATTTCTTCGTGTGCATTTCTATTGGCTTTCAATCTCAAGGGGATAGCTACTGTATTGAATATATATATGTGTGTGTGTGAGTGTGTGTATGTGTGTGTGTGAGCATGCGTATGTGTTATAAACATATATATATATATATATATATATATATATATATATATATATATATATATACATATATATATATGCATATATATATATATATACAAATATATATATACATACATACATACACACACACATATGTATATGCATATATACTTACAGTAGGTATACATATATATGCATTCATTTATCTATACATATGTACATTCATATAAACACATGTATAGATATATGTGTGTGTGTGTAAACATACACATGCATATGTATATGCATATATATGTACATGTATACATTTATGTATATAAGGGCATCCAGCTGTAGAAACACTGCCAGATCTGACTGGCCTGGTGCAGCCTTCGGGCTCCCCAGACCCCAGTTGAACCGTCCAACCCATGCTAGCATGGAAAACGGACGCTAAATGATGATGATGATGATGATGATATATACATAATTGTATACATGTACATATATATGCATATACATATATAAACATACATATATATAATAGATCGATAGATTGATAGATAAGATAGATAGATACATAGATAGATAGAGGGATGTGATATATATGCATTAAAACAGCAAACATTAACTGGATAAGGGACTCGGTGTGACTGCAGAGTTCCAGTATTTGAATAATTTTGTTGACAATGAGATTGAAGTTTTTCTGAGCATGTTTAATTCAAACATTTGATAGAGATGCATGTGTGTATTTGTGTGTGTGTGTGCATGCATCTTTATACACACAGATAAGTCTACAAATGAAATAACGGAACACTTCATGTGCTGTTCAGTTTAAAATATATCTAGTAACGGGTTGACTCGGAAAGAAATATATTGTTTGAATTTAAAAGCAGAAATGTTCTTTGTGTTAAAGGATTGCTGGGCCTCTCTATCTCTATGTCTGTCTGCCTGTCTGTCTCTCTGCTTGTTTGTCTATCTATCTATGTATCTATCTATATATCTACGCAATACCTATAATACTACTGCTGGATAGCACCGGGTGAAATCTAAAGGTGGTTGAGCTTTATACTCTACTCTACTACGTTCTTAACAGAATATAACCTATATATATATATATATATATATATATATATATGCATGTATGTATATGATATATATGTATATGATATATATATATATATATATGTATATGATATATATATGTATATAGTATATGTGTATATATATACACAGATATATACATACATGTCGTGATTAATAATAAATTCTTGTACACATCTTCTGTCTTTCATATGCTATATATATAAAGGATATTATTATTAAATAAATAATGATATCAGTGGCTAGCATGCATGAAATAACTGTAGAGGTAAATCTAATTTAAATTTATAATTATATTATAATTATGATGAAGGGTACAGAGATAGTACCAGCATTGCTAGAAATAGGAGTCAAAAACGTGGTATTAAGTTAGACTTAGCCTGGTCCAATCTATGGTTGAAACATATCTAAGTTTTATCTAAGTTTTATATATATGTATATATATATATATATATATGCATGTATGTATATGATATATGTGTATGTATGTATGTATATATATATATACATATATATATATTTATTTATATATTTATATATATATATTATATATATATAATATAAGTATATGTATATAAAAATATGTATGTATATATATATATATATATATATATTATATATATATAATATACATATATGTGTATATAATATTCATGTATGTATGTATATTATATATATATATATATATATATATATATATATATATATATATATATATATATAAAACAAAATAGAATGAAAAACCTACAGAAGACTTGTATTATATGGTTACATAGTATATTAAAATTATCATATTAGGAAAATATGATAAAATGTTGTGTATAGTGACATTGTTTTTGGAGAAATAACTGGTTTCGTTTTTTCTTTTAAAATTTCTCAAATTTCTTGACCAATATTGTGTTATCTCTTTGCTTTGGTGTGATGTACAAGCACAAAGATAGACATCCTCTGAAAAGGGTTAAAATTCACCCCCAACACCACGAAGAGCCAACCAAAATGAAGTGAAGGCCGGTATAATAGAATTCTGTAGAAAATTAAAACTCACAGAAGCATTAACCAGTTACAATACTGAAGATAACTCACTAGTCAAAAACAAAGGTGAACACATCCTCCATAAAGGAAGAAATAAAAATCTTGATGAATTTTGCAACCACATTGAGAACTTCCCCTGCCTCACCATGCATAAACAGACAATTATCTCAAACTTTAGCACTACACAATGGAAGGAACTAACAGAACTTCAAAATAATGAAGATATAACAATTAAGGAAGCAAATAAAGGAAGTGCAGTAGTAATAATGGACACATTATACTATAAAAAATCTAGTAATCTCTATGCTGAATGAGAGCACCACCAAAAAATAATGAAAACCCCATCCTCACTAATTAAAATTCATGGAAAAGAACTAACAACAAAAGAAATCAACTATTCAACAAATTTTAAACGCAAACCTAAACTTATGTATGGTCTACCAAAAATCCACAAAAGCCAGATTATAAATGAAACCATAAAAAATCACCAATGACATATATGCATACACCAAACCTAAAATTGTGAGCCATTATAGCTGGCCCAGCCTGTGAAACACACAAGCTAAGTCTATTTATGGACATCCTATTGAAAACCCTTCCTTAAACACATCAATAGCAATATCAGAGATGACTTGGACATGCTAAATCACCTCTCAAAAAAAGTCAAGGAAGACACACACCAGCATCGGTTGTCAAACGATGTTGGGGGGACAAACACACACAAACATATACACACACATACATACATATATATATATATATATACGCACATATATACGACGGGCTTCTTTCAGTTTCCATCTACCAAATCCACTCACAAGGCTTTGGTCGGCCGGAGGCTATAGTAGAAGACGTCCATGGTGCCATGCAGTGGGACTGAGCCCAGGACCATGTGGTTGGTAAGCAAGCTACTTACCCACAATTCTTCATGGTAGTGTCCCAGCATGGCTGCAGTCTAATGACTGAAACAATTAAAGGACAAAGATAAAAAAAAAATGAAAGATAAAAGATAGAGAAAATGTTAAAAATTAAAAATTTATTTCTATGAAGTTGTTTCAAAAAATTAATAATTTATAACATCGTCTTCCAGCTTTGGGAGTTAGACATTTTAGACTTCAAATTTCAGACTAGAAAATATTGAATTACATTGAAAGGAATGAATTTCTCTGACTTTGGAGAAAGATGATCAGTTGGGGGCTTTATTTCATTATTATTGGCAATATTCTCAATGGAGAAATAATCATATTGAAACTGTCAGGAAATGTCAGACAATTACGAAAGAAATCTAAAAGATTCTATCATTGGTTATTGAAGGAAGTCAGTTCATCTTTTACAGTTTGTTTATCATAAATGTTTGTCGAGTGAAATTATCTATGCTTAGTGTTAGATAAAAGAAAGCTAGTCTTTTGTTTTGCTTAAGTTTTCCAACCCATTTATGAATAGTGACAGATGTAATTGGATAATTCCTGCTCTATTTATCCTGATTCTAGCTGTGAAGCTTCTCATTTTCAATTTCATGTCTGCATCACTAAAATAATGAAGAATTCTTATAATTGTACCTGATATTGCAATCTACCAGTATTTAAGGAAAATCTATGATTTCATATATTCATTCGTGAGTGTTTATTTGATTGAAGAATTCAGTTCATCTGAATCATGTGGGTTTTCATCTGATTAATTCACTGGAGTAAACAGTAAACAGACACATATTTATTACAGTTGCTCCATAAAGATTGGATAAAGAACTCCTCTGTTAAGTTGTAAGCTGAAAGAATCAAGTATCAAACTTGATTTAGTCTATGATAGCACACTTATTTTTATTAGTTTGGTCAGAAGATAAGGACTGTATCTATAGCTTTCAGAGGCTCTCTGAAGCTGCTGACTTTAAGGTGACTAATGTTCCTCTAAGATATTTTGCAAGTTGACTTGAAAAAAGAAACGACATATCGACAGAAGTAGTCTGACATACCCCTAAAAGGAGGAATTTCTATTATAAGTCTGCTCATTTACAGATGACCTGTGGCTAAGCCTTAACAATAAAATTCTGAAAATTAAAACTAACATGATGGAGGAAGAATTTTATTGATTTAGTAAGATATCAAAATAAGCCTTAAAGGGGAAAAAATTCTCTAAGGGATAGAAACTCCATTCTAATAATAGTAAATTATATAGGCGCAGGAGTGGCTATGTGGAAAGTAGCTTGCTTACCAACCACATGGTTCCGGATTCAGTCCCACTGTGTGGCACTTTGGGCAAGTGTCTTCTACTATAGCCTCAGGCTGACCAAAGCCTTGTGAGTGGATTTAGTAGATGGAAACTGAAAGAAGCCCATCGTATGTTTTCGTCTCTCATTGTATTCAACTTTTTTTTGGTGTACTGTACCCATATATGCATATATAGATGTAGGTATGTACTATATGTAGGTGTATATGCATATGTTTATATATTATTTAGTTATTAGATGATCGAATGCCATGCATTCACTTCCAAGTAAGTATGTATATATATATATATATATATATTATATATATATATATATATATATATATATATATGTATGTATGTTTATGTTTGTCCCTCCAACATTGCTTGACAACCGATGCTGGTGTGTTTACATCCCCGGTAACTTAGCAGTTCAGCAAAAGAGACTGATAGAATAAGTACTAGGCTTACAAAGAATAAATCCTGGGGTCGATTTGCTCGACTAAAGGCAGTGCTCCAGTATTGTAGTGAGGTTGATGCTGTGAAATAAATCAACCCCACCACTTGTTCTTATTTTATTGACACGCACGAAAAGTAAAAACTAAGTCAATAATAGGTGGATTTGAACTCATTGCATCGATGGATAGGCAGAGACGTGGCTGTGTGGTAAGAAGCTGGTTTCCCAACTATATGGTTCTGGGTTCAAACCTACTGCATGGCACCTCAGCAAAATTTGAACTCTGAATGTAAAGATGGATGAAATGCCGTTAAGCATTTCACCCAACATGCTAATGATTCTATCAGCTCCCCACCTTAGCTTGGCAAAATATTAAAGAATGAGCATCAATATTGTATCTTCAGAGTTAGAACTTTCTTTTTGTCTTTCATAAAATACTAAAAGTTCTTAGGAAAACAGAATATTTATTGTTTGTTTTCATTTAATTCCTCTTCTTTTTTTTAAAACTTTCAAGTGTTAATATCTAAAAAGACAATATTTGGTGAAATGTAGGCTCATTTACAAAGCTTGCACTGATCTAGAATTATTACCAATTTGTTAGATTCAGAATTAGTTTATTATACTCAAGGGTTTTTGGATATATGAGAGAAAATTAAAAGAATTATTTAAGCATGTTTACATCATTTAAAACAACCATTTTACAGGAACTTATCTGTGATTTGTTAGTGTCTGCATCAGAAAAAGGCAATGTAGTGTATCATGAGTTTGAAATCAGAAACCACATAAAAATTCGAAGTCATAAATTCTTAGTTATTTGCATGGGATAGATATCTCCCTAAAGAAATGTAGCACTGCCTAAAATTACATATTTCTGAAGCAAATAAAAAAATAAAAAAAGAAAAGGATATTTTTTTTTACATCCACTCAGTGAAAGAAGTGGATATATTTACACTGATTTATAATTCTTTATTTCGTTTTTCTTTTTGTATTTATTTATTTTATTTATTTTAACAAAGGCGATATCCAGTAGAAAAGTTCAGCAATAATCTTGCTTTATGATTTGATAAATTGATGGAGTTATCCTTCGTGATTAGATTTACTGAATCTAATAGGGCATTGGGAATTTTTACAAATCACCAACATGAATACACGAAAGGCAAATAAAATAATTTTCACGAGATAATACTATGCTTTACAAAAATGCATTATGCCAAGAATGAAAAAGTGGTGGGGAAAAAAATCTATAAACCCCACTTCTCTGAAATACCAAGTATTCATTACCACCAGAAAAATCCCTACTACTACCAACATCTGCACCACCACCACCACAACCACCATAATCTTTTTAATCATGTGAAGAATCATAACCATTTCATTTGATAATGTTGAAAGAAAATGAAT
This sequence comes from Octopus sinensis, assembly GCF_006345805.1. Taxonomy (NCBI): domain Eukaryota; kingdom Metazoa; phylum Mollusca; class Cephalopoda; order Octopoda; family Octopodidae; genus Octopus; species Octopus sinensis. Next base: position 51,857 of record NW_021832565.1, on the reverse strand, counting down.
TTTGCTAGATTAGGTCTTGCTTTCATCATGACACATTATACAAAATTGTACTACAATTACTATTGACACAGCAAACCATGCTATTAAACAAAATGGTTGTAAAATATCTCCGAACACCAGTCAACATCCCACTCAATGAAATTCTGAATGAGTGTGTAATGTAACAACAGACAAACCTGAAACAAGGCATTGACTTATTGTGTTTGACTTATTGGTTATGGTTCCAAAACATTTCAACTTCTATGTATTATATAAGAGGAGGTGCAATGACCCAGTGGTTAGGGCAGTGGACTCGCAGTTGTAGGATCATGGTTTCAATTCCCAGACTGGGTTTTGAGGGTATTTACTGAGTGGAAACACCTAAAGCACCATGACACTCCAGCAGTGGGGTGGTGACAAACCCTACTGTACTCTTTCACCACAACTTTCTCTCACTCTTTCTTCCTGTTTCTGTTGTACCTGTATTTCAAAGAACCAGCCTCAACACACTCTGTGTCATGCTGAATCTCTCTGGGAACTATGTTAAGGGTACACGTGTCTGTGGAATGCTCAGCCACTTGCATGTTAATTTCATGAGCAGGCTGTTCCATTGATTGGATCAACTGGAACCCTTGTCACCATAACTGATGGAGTACCATGACGATTATATAGGTATGTTTTAGCAATGCTGATTGTGGCTATTCAACAATCTATATCAACTCCTAAAAGATATCATGTTGGCAGAGTCATTATAGAGTTGGATAGAATTTCTTGCAATTTAAATTTAGCTTTCTGCATTTTGGGTTCAAATCACTCTGATATCATTTTTGCCTTTTGTCATTTCTGGGATCAGCAAATAAAATACCAGTCCAACACTGTTGTTGTGTTTTTGTCTTTCTCTTTCTGCTTTTATTTTCTCTGGAAGAAATTGCTTCTAGTATAAGACCTAGAGAAGAATGACTCTGCCAGGTCTAAAATAGCTGATGCATGCTAAATGTTGACTGGCTGAAAGCACTCCATTGATATCATTGGAGATTGAGGACCCAAGGCCAAGGCATAGTTTCTTCTCCAGCTCTGCAACATAGTTATTTCCAAACAAATAACTATTAATTCAGTATCCTTTCTATATTTCTCCTTCCATTGACTGTGACACTACTATAGACTTTAACGTTTATTTCAATTAAATAATAAAATCATTTCCTAATTACCATAAATCTTAATTTTTGGTAGGTATTAAGACATAGAAATATATCTCAGCCCTCTATTTGATGCATCTCAACTGTCTAAATGGAACATAGATTCGATGTCTTATGACAGTTTACAAGAAATCTGTGCTTGATGCTGTAAACTGATTATTTCAATCCATTATTTCTAGAAGAGTTTATGTCTAGCTTTTAACCTTGACATTTCCAACACAAATGTTCAAATTGTCCTGATCTAGCTTCTCACATCTTCTCTATAATGTCATCCTAAAAATAAACAATCACATCATTGAAAGCTCAATAATTTGTGATAATTAAAACAATGGGAATAAATAAGTATTGCATTTGACAGAGTAATCTGAATGCTAAAGGGTTAACTCCAGGTCAACTCTGGTCAAACAGATTTATGATCAAGAGTAATCCAATTTTGATATCTCATTGTTTTTTTGATATCAAGGATCACATTGTCCTTGTTTTTTTTTTTTTTTTTTTTTTTGTTTTTTTTGTAATATGATAATATTTTGGGGAGATTTTGCTACCATTATAAGAAAATCAAGAAATTACAGTGCAGTGATATGCCATAACAGGTATGTATATGCATCACAGATTTTTAAGAAAGACAACTTAAGGTTTTCAATAATCCATGCTAAAATTTGAACATCTTGAAAATTGTATGTAATTTTCTTATGCATAAGCATTATTAATAATAAAACAAGGAAAGCAGAAGTTTTCTTTTGTGAGATCACAAAATTAACACAAACAGTTGGTGAATGATCCAGTGTTATCACATAAGAATCTGGCGAAATGAATGATATTAGACAGTTGTATTACAGCTTGTTAGTTAAATTGCTTCTCATGGACATGCTCCTTGTATCAATATTGCTTCAGTTCTTTATTCGTACAGAAAGTATAAGAATTAACATTAACTGGTGAAGATATTTTTAACAAACAAGCTTTCACTTTTGAAGGAAATCTGTCTTTCCATCAATGGATTTCAGTACGAGTTCTATAAATCTTTAAAATATGCTAAAAAACATATATCAGACACATTTTGTTTCCAAATTCTTAATGAATAATAAATGTCTTCAAAATCCTAAATATAACAAATTTCACTAACAGTACTTTGGTCTGTCTACTTGGTCTCACCTACAAGATACTCTGATTTTTGTTTCAATTTGTTCTATAAACTGTGGTTTACACATGGTATGCCATGGTATATTCACAATATGGTATACCTATCAGTTATGGTATTCATACTTGCCCTTCTTGGATATAGAAAAACAAATAACTGCTCGCTAATTTTTTCATGTTTTAGTGTATTATCACTCACACCTCCAAATTCATATTGAAAATCAATTGATTATCAGCCTTATCAGCTTCATGGACAGTGCCATAAGCCACTGAATAGTAGATCCAGACAATGCAATATGAAATGGTAGTTGCTTATTATATATGTGTTATATATATATATAGTCAATAATAATAAGGGTAAAATTAATTAATTAATTAGTATTAATAATTTTACCAAGCAGTGTTCAGTATATAAAAGGACCATTTACAGTAAATATAAACATTACTTTATATAATTAGGGTTCAGCAAAAAAATTGCTTTACCACACACCGAACTTTTAGAAATAGTAACCAAAGAATTTAGCTATTTCCACTACTATAAAAAGAGTCTCCCAGACAATGTATGCTCAAAAACAATTCACGTAGGCATAGAGGGAAAAATAACGAAAGTTCACTCGAAAAATAGATTACTTGTGAACGCGTTTCTGAGTTAGTCAGATATAGAGATGCTAGAAATACATACCTATTCTAACATTCCCATCATCAGCACAAGATTTCATTAAATTTAAATTTGAGAGCACTAAAAATCGAACATACCCGTCTGATTTGAGTAACCTCAGACAAACCACCCTCGACATCCAGTACCAACGAATTCAAAACATACGAATGAGGCTCTGCATCTACCCCTGTCCACCCACGTGAGTTATAGAGTAACAAATTCCTACAGAGGAATTTGTAGTTTATTATCAGGAAGAGAATTATATTGTCAATAATAATAAGGGTAAAATTAATTAATTAATTAGTAATTAATAATTTTACCAAGCAGTGTTCAGTATGTAAAAGGACCATTTACGGTAAATATAAACATTACTTTATATAATTAGTGTTCAGCAAAAAAATATATAAAGTGTATATATATATATATATATTTCATAGTTGAAATTTATAGAGAAACAAAAGACGAAGACAGTTGTATGAACAACAAGCAGATGTATCACTTTGATGCTCAGGAAAATGAACAAGTTCTTTTACATTTCAAGCGTACGCTCTTCAACATATGTGAATGTGTGTGTGTGTGCTTTTCAAATTTTTAACATCTTTTCTTCTATTCTTTAACAGTTTGTTGAGTTTCTATAGGATATTTGTTCTATAAATTCTCATAATACACCTTATATATATATATATATATATATATATATATATATATATATATATATATATATACTACTACTACTACTACTACTACTAATATAAGATGAAATTTTTTTTTTTCCGAAAAATATTTCATCAAAAGTGGCAGCATATAAAAATACCTGTAAAGGTTAAAATTATAAACAAGGGCAAAAGAAAAATTATTTCCATGCCAATATGCTGATAACAGACTTTAAACCGTCAATTTCCACATTTCATTATACACTCACTATAGATACACGTCGTGCTGAAATCAAGGAAAGCTAGCCAACAGAATTTTTTTAAAAAGTTCATTATTTCTATATTGAATCAATTTTGGGATTAATCTTATGAATTCTTCCCTCTTCAGTAGAAAATACGATAAGAAATAAATATTTATAGTAAATGTATAATGAAATGTGGAAATTGACGATTTAAAGTCTGTTATCAGCATATCGGCATGGAAATAATTTTTCTTTTGCCCTTGTTTATAAGTTGTATATATATACAAAGGATCGGTACTCAACTTCCACTTGTTCATCATAGTCCTCCAGGCAATAAGAGAATAATTCAAGACAAGCTTCCTCTGGGAGCTACTCTCTGTTGATTAAAGGATATATATATATATATGGGTGCAAGACGTCACCATTGGTGCAAATAACATGATTATGTAAACAAATGAGTTAAATACGTAAACAACGAGAAAAAATGGAAAACAGGTCAAATAAACACAGAGAAATGACCCTTCATCTGTTGTCAGCTGTCTATCTACTCCTCATTTCAAGTATTCAATGACAATATGAGTTTTCAAAGACAGTTGCTCCCATAAATTCTAAAATAAAATTTAGGATTTATGGAGGGTCAAAGTTGGGAACAAAATCATGACAGTTGAGACATACAAGGAAACCAAGTGAAAACAAACACAGAGGGTTGTTGGACCAGAATGAGAGGAAAATAGTGAATGTTGGGAAAAACATTTATTTTTGAAAAGAGAAATGATAGAAGAGAGAGAGAAAAAAGCACTTCTGCTCTTTTAAATATTGGTGCAGGAAAAGAAAGACGGTCATGTGAGGAAAGGAAAGATGGACGATGGTCATGTGTGAGCAAGGAGAGAGAGAGAGAGAGAGAGAGAGATGGGTGGCAGAGAGAGAGAGATGGGTGGCAGAGAGAGAGAGACAGACAGACAAACAGACAGATAGAAAACAGTGAAGGAGGGACACGTTTTCTCTCTTTCTCTCATTGCTCACATATGACCATTGTCTATCTTTGTTTTCCTCACGTGACGATCTTTCTTTTCCTGCATGGACGTTAAAAAGAGAAGATGTGGTTGGCATTAGGAAGGTCATCCAGCCATAGAAAACCAAGCCAAATCTGACTGGAGCCAGCCACAGCCTTCCAACATGCCAACCCAATCAAACTGTCCAACCTTTGCCAGCATGGACAACAGACTTTAAATGATGAGGATGATGATGATGATGATATATAATTACATATACACATACACATAAGGATAAGAATATCCTGGGGTCTGTGTGAAAACTCATTTAAATAAAAGGGGCCCTTGGTAGTGAATTGGTTAGGAACCACTGTTTTAAAAGTTCTCTCTCTGAGTATTATATCTCTAAATATGTAAATGTATGTGACTTGAATTTTCAGAATAACTACAGTACACTGTAAACTAGCAATTCATAAGCAGCATGTAAAAAGTTGGGCATCAGGAAATACATATGGCAATAAAACAATGCTTCAAAAAGTCCCATCTCATCTATACCAGTATGGAAAATAGAATGTTAAAATACCATTGCTGATGATGTATGCATATGGATATATAATTATAAGTATGTGTATATAAATATCAGTGTGTGAGTGTGTGCATGTGTGTGTATGCACAAATATATATATATATACATATATATATATATATATATATATATATATATATATACACAAAAAAATATATATATATATTCACATACACACGCATATACATACGTGCACACATTCACATACACACATCTGCATACAAATGTATGTGCACGTGTGTGTGTATGCACATATGCACATTTATCTTGCTATGTTTGGCTAAGCTGTTACTTGCATACATGCAGAGACATATTTACATATTAGCATATTAGTATCATATTGGTGCATATGCATTTATTAACACATAGATACATACATACATATACACACACATACATACATACATACATACATACATACATACATACATGCATATATAAATACATATATGTATGCATGTGTATATATATATATATATATATATATATATATTATATATATATATATAGGTATATATATGGATGCATACACTCACATATGCACATGTATGCATATTATGCATATTTTTCTACAGTTCTTTTTCGAATGTTTATCAGGTCATACAAGTTGTGATATATACAACAACGTTGCAAATATATTTATCGTTTTAGACTCTGTCTTCTTTTCTTTCCTATTTCTTTTTTTTTTTTTTTTTTTTGCTTTGCTTTACTATAATATGAGTAATATCCAATGGTAGCTATCTAATTCTGGTGGCAACTTATCAGCCTGCCTGTCAACTAATCATGCTGGTAGTATTAGAAGAATATCTGTAGAAGTTAGTAAAAAGAGAATAGATCTTTATCTTCTCATTCTGAATCTCTCTCTCTCCTCACTCTCTCCCTCTCTCCCTCCCTCTCTCTCTCCCCCTCTCTCTCTCTACCTCTCTCCCTCCCTCTCTCTCCCCCTCTCTCTCTCTCTCTCACTGACTCTAGCTATGTATCTATCTCCATATCCATCTGTCTTTTCTTTCATATTCCTCTTAAAGTATTCTGGCACTTCACCCTAGTCCATCTGGCCGTAATCATTCACTGTGTTTCAGAACCTAATCTCCATTGAGTCCAGACTGTGATTCACTGGTGGAATTCATTACTGTTTTGGCCATTCCTCTAATCACTGTGATCTGTTTTTGTGGAGTCTGACTTCATGTTATGGACCATTGATCTTCCACAGGCTAAATAGGTTGAAACTTCTGTGTCCTAAGATGAATACAGATTTTAATGGTAGCCACTATCACTAACACCACACCTCCCACCAACACCAATGCCATCACTGATACCACCATCACTATATCAAAAAATGCTGCCACCACCATCTGCAAAAAAAAAAACAAAAAAAAAACTGATAAAAAATAAAAACAAGTAAAACAACGCTAATATCAACTCCAGCACTCAACATAAATCTTAATAAGATATACAGCAATCAGCACTCGCATTATTCATTATTTTATTAGTTTTTATTTTTTTAAATAGGAAGAAATCTTTCTCTGTGTATAATGAATGTTATCAATCTATCAGTAGAGAGGGAATAATAATAGAGTTGGAGTTTATGTGACTGAGCTTTGCTAGTGAGAATAAAAACTGATATTCATCAGTAAAAGTCAATGAGTAGGTTGAGATAGATAGCAGAGAGAGAGAGAATTAATCTAGAAATTATCAATAAAACAAACTGATTCCTGTAGAATATGGCAATAATATGAAGATGGATTTCGAAAAAATACAGCCAAGGGAAGTATAATCTAATTCCTCTCTTCCCTCAGGGTATCTTGCTAGTATTCTTTTGCTGCTCGTAATTTTTTTTTTTTTTTTTGCTTTGTTTTGCTTTTTCAACACCCAATATACTAACCCGTTTCCATCAGCATTGAATATTTATTTACTATGAGAAAACAACAACTATGTTATTCTATACCAGATGATGCTTAACCAAACAGTAAATCATAGCAATGAATGGATAAATAAAGTAATTTTCTAAGTCTGCAAAATGTTTTCAGAAAACAGATTCAGAGCTTTTTATTCAGTACTAATTAGAGAAAATGACTTACATGGTATTTTAGTATGTTCTTCTCCTATGGCATTATTGGAAAAAAATTTAGAAAATAACAATCTTGGAGAAAATACAATTATATATTATAAGTGGTAGTTATAGTTGCGTGTGTGTTCAACTAGACCAGTAGTTCTCGACTGGAGTCCATATGACCCATGAGCATCCGTGTAAAACTTTATGGGGTCCACACAAATGAAATAGTAAATTAGGGATCTACAGCAGTATTATAATGGTCCATGAAAAAAAATATTACTTTAAATGCATTTATTGTAGGAAAAAGGTTTCTTTCTCAAATGTTTTGCATAGTACAACTTACACAAGTTACCAAACTCTTTACTTGTTTCAGTCATTTCACTGTGGCCATGCTGGAGCACTGCCTTTAGTCAAGCAAATCAATCCCAGGACTTATTCTTTGTAAGCCTAGAACTTATTCTATTGGGACGTAAACACACCAGCATCGGTTGGCAATCGATGTTGGGGAGACAAACAGATACACAAGCATATACACACACATACATATACACGACAGGCTTCTTTCAGTTTCCGTTTACCTAATCCACTCACAAAGCTTTGGTCAGCCCGAGGCTATAGTAGAAGAGACTTGCCCAAGGTACCACACAGTGGGACTGAACCCGGAACCATATAGTTCGTAAGCAAGCTACATACCACACAACCACTCCTATGTGAAAAACAAAATAGGAATTTTGGAAGGAGCATTTATAAAACCAGTTTTTACACATTGAATGGCTATGGGGGTCCACCAGAATAGAAAAAGTAATGAAAGAGATCAATAAATAAAAAATGGTTGAAAGTATAACTGAACTAGACTATCCATGGCAGTGTAGTTACTTCATGTTTGTTTTGATTCCCAGACCGGGCATTGTGAGTGTTTATTGAGCAAAAACACCTAAAGCTTCACAAGGCTCCTGCAGGGGGTGGTGGTGAACCCTGCTGTACTCTTTCACCACAACTTTCTCTCACTCTTTCTTCCTGTTTCTGTTGTACCTGTATTTCAAAGGGCCAGCCTTGCCACACTCTGTGTCATGCTGAATCTCCTCAAGAACTACGTTAAGGGTACACGTGTCTGTGGAATGCTCAGCCACTTGCACGTTAATTCCACGAGCAAGCTGTTCCATTGATCGTATCAGCTGGGACCCTCATCGTCGTAACCGATGGAGTGCTCCTACTACTACTAGTTACTTCATGTTCTACAGTGTTTCCCACTCACCCACATATCAACATTTTTGATACCCATCCATCTATAACTGCATATGAATCTTTGATATAAATCTTTTTATCTTAATTCTATGTCAGAACCTTTTATGAAATCCTGTTCAAAATATCAGCTGCATGAGGAAATGAATGGAGAAGTGAAATATTTTACACATCGAAATTCTTGATTAATTCAAAAAATAATAGGAACTTATAGAGTATATAGTCTTTCAAAGGTTAAACTTCCAATTTTACAGTTACTTTTAATTTGAAAGTATAGTTTGGTATTTTACGAAATATTAACCCTTTAGCATTCAGATTATTCTGTCAAAGGTAATGCTAGTTTACTCTTTTACTTGTTTCAGTCATTTGACTGTGGCCATGCTGGAGCAACACCTTTAGTCAAGTGAATCGACCCCTGGACTTATTCGGTTGTCAAGCGATGTTGGCAGACAAACACAGACACAAACATACACACACACATACATACATATACATATTTTTTAATTCAACATATATATATATATATATACATATATATATATATACGACGGGCTTAACAGTGGGACTGAACCCATAACCATGTGGTTCATAAGTAAGCTACTTACCACACAGCCACTCCTATTCATATTATTTTTAATTAATCATTGCAAACATTTGCATTATCTTGTAACATTGAGATTTTCATGAGGTAGATGTTAATTTTTAGAATGACATTATAGAGTTGGTGTGAGAGGCTATATCTGGCCAAATTTCTACATAAAACAGGTAGAGTATTTTGGCCAGATATGGCTGTTTTAAATGCTAAAGGGTTAAAAGAGATGTTGTGAGACATTACTCCCTAAATTACAGGTTCAAATACTTAACCAAAATGAAATATATTAAAGTAGAATAATGAATGAACTGATAAATAAGGAAAGTTTCTAACAATGCAGGAAGCTTTATGAAAACCTTTATATTTCAGGCACAAAGGACCAGGCCTAACTTGAGAAGGAATACAGTCAAAGAAATGTGTGTTTAGAAAGATCCTGCTATTTTGGATAGTCCAGTGCTTGTGCTAATAGCAGCAGCTCTCTATTTCATATTAAATAAAAGAATGTAGAGAGAGATGTGGAGAAGAACAAGTAAACTCCCTGCAAGTTGAGATCACAATATAATTTCAATCCTTGGCTGAAGCCATTTTATTCTGTTAATGCTGCTTTATAGATGTAGTCTTTGGTTGGCTTTAGTGGAGTCTATTCAACTGCAAGCATTTGCATTAGGTTTGTAATCTGAGGGTTACAAAGCCCATTGCCTCAACAATATAGAAATCCTGAAAAGAGTCTTGGATACTGCATTTTCTCCTCTGACTAATTGATTAGTAAAAAAACCCTTAGGGGAGGCATGAATTTCAACCTTTCTATAAAATACCTGTTCAACTTTCCTATAAAATACAGGACCATGTTTAACTCCTTAGCATTCATGTTATTGTGAAATGTAGTGCCTATTTATTCACATTGTTTTGAATTAATCCTGCATTATCTCCTGTTATTGCTTATTGCTTATTTTTAGAATGGCATTGTAGGGATAGTTGTGAGAGGTAGGATCTGGGCCAATTTGAACATAAAACAGGTAGAATATTTGGGCCAGATATGAGTGGTTTATGTGTTAAAGGGTTAAATGGCAACCGATTTTTCCAATAGGTGCCAGAAACAGAATTATACACTGTAATTTGTAGTTGTGACATGGTTGTGATCGAAATTGTATTCTTGGTTTTTGTAATTTCCATCTCTAGGGAAAAGCTTGAAGATGGACTGATTCCATTAATCTCACTTGTCCTGAACATCTTTTAGCTTTTACTTGTTTTAGTCATTAGACTGTGGCCATGCTGGGGCACTGCTTTGAAGAATTTTAGATGAATGAATTGACCCCAGTACTTATTTTTTTAAGCCTGGTACTTATTCTATCAGACTCTTGTGCTGAACTGCTTAGTTATTGGAATGTAAACAATCCAACACCGGTTGTCAAGCAGTGGTGGGAGACAAACATACACAAAGACACACACACGCATGTGCATACATGCACATACATGCACATACATATATACATGAATGTATACATACATACATGCATACATACATATATACATACATACATATATGTATACGAAGGGCTTCTTTCAGTTTTTGTCTACCATATCTACTCACAAGCCTTTTGTCAGTTGAGGCTATAATATAAGACCCTTACCCGAGGTGTCACACAATAGGGCTGAACTCAGAACCATGATGCTGGGAAGAAAACTTCTTACTGCACAGCCACACCTGCAGCCAGTATGGTAAATAAAACAAAACCTCTGTTAGTAGCTCTGCTTCCGTTCAAATTTACTAGTGTTTTTATTAAATATCCATTTTATATTGCCACATATAGACAAATAGCTAAATACTACTGGCTTTCCAACTGAATGAACAGATATGTCTTGGCATCACTTACCAAGTCCTTTGTGAGCCACTCTCCGGCAATCTATCTGAGGCTTTATATAGCTATAGTGCGGTCTCACCTGGAATTTGCATCACCGGTCTGGAACCCCTATCTTGCCCAGGATATTAATTGTCTGGAAACTGTTCAGCGACGTGCAACCAAGAGAATACTCTCCATCAGGCATTTGCCTTATTCTGAATGCCTTATTTCCCTGGGCATGGATACATTGAAACTCTGACATCTGGCAGCTGACTTGGCAGACACCCATAAAATTATTAACCATCTTACTAACAATAACTCTGAGCACCTTTTCAAACTCCATCTGTCTAATACCTGTGGACATGTTTACAAAGTCAGAAAACAGCACAGCTCCCATGACTTTTGGAAACATTTTTTCACATTAAGTTGTTTGCTGAAGTATGGAACAAACTGCCGGCATCAGTTTTAGTTATCAGAGTACTGCTTCCTTCAAAACTTCCATGCTTCCTGGGATTTGCCAACACTACACCTGATTTTCTCCCCTCCATACACACGGAAGCATGTATCTGACTCATACACCGTTCACTTCCCGGACATTTGTACATTACTGCATATGCTTTATATGCACTTTTGACAAGTGTGGTGCACCTGAGCATTCATCATCATCGTTTAGCTCCAAGAGGCCATCGCCTCTAGCTAGCTATATGACACACGAACCTGCGTCCATTACAACCTTCGTGTGTCATATAGCTAGCTAGAGGCGATGGCCTCTTGGAGCTAATCAGTGACAGCTTTAGTCTTATATTTATAGACTGCCATATTAGTATGGCGATAACTATTAATATCCAGTAACGCTGCCGTAATCTCCTTTAGAGAGACTTAGTAATTTTAATATTTCTATTATTGAAAACAAGTGGATGTATTCCACTGTAACTAGGTAAATAAAATCTTCGAATATATATACATTGAAACTCTTGACGTCTGGCACTGTATACAATAATTTCATTATTATTATTATTTATATTTGTGTGCATCATACTAGGGGTTATCTTCCAAGCTAAAATGACCCTCAGTCCTACAGTTGAGCTTACTTGACATAACAACAAAGTAGTGGTTCAGTTAACTTCTAGAAGATCTATTTACAACAGGTGTAAGTATATGTGAGGTGAAATAATAACATATCTTATTTGCAAAATTTAATATCATTCTCATTACACTGAAATTTAATGCAATACAAACTGATGAATTCTGATGAAGAATTCAATTACAGCACTGCACTGCGAAAGCTAATGAACATTCATTAGGAAAACAATGCCAACAGCTGCCTGCCAAAAAACAGGGAAATGTACATACCCATGGTACTTATTTTACAACTGGTGTACAGGAACATTGGAACATTGGAAGTTGAACATCATTGCCAGAAACATGGTTAAAAGCTAATGAAAAGATAATAAGCAATTCTCTGAGTTTGCCTCATTGGCTAGGGCCTAAACAACTCCAGTTGCAGCATCTGTCATTGGCAGAATCTTGGAGCCAAAATAGAAAAACCTTAACTATTTAGCTCATCCATAGCGTTATCTAAGCAGGAGAAAGCAATTAGAATTTAAATGATGTATAATACAATCAAATTACGACACATTTTCTCTTATACCTAATTAAGATTGATTGAAACAGCAGAGTAGTCAATCAAAGGAATTATAATTCCAGCCTTCACTCCTTGCGATGTTTGTGTTTTCCAATATGTTAAAATATATTTAGAGCATCTTGTTATCTAACAGAAATGGTCAAAGCAAGATTACATTTCTTATTATTTGTTGTACTGGTCAATTTAATTTGCCATTGATTTATGTCTTCCGGCATTGAGAATTGTTGGTTGAAATACTTCAATCCATTACTCAGTATCGAAAGACATGCCTAGACAATTTACTTCTGCACCATCAAAGGACAATTAGAAAGTTTAATTCCCTAATTCATTAAATTTACTTATTTTAATGGCAAAGTAATAAATTACTTCATCAAATTGGTCCTGGTTGTGGAGACAAAGTAAAAGAATTAAAACTTTGAAAAACAAAAGTTGCTTGGCAAACCACTTGCCAAATAATTATATATGACTAATACAATTATGATATTATTAATACACAGATGATGATGATGATGCATACACAGACATATGTAGAAAATCTCTCTCCCTTCTCTCTGTCTCTCTCTCTCTGTATATATGTATATATATATTTGTATGTATGTATGTATGTATGTATATGTATGTATGTATGTATGTATGTATGTAGGTATGTATGTTGTATGTATGTATGTTGTATGTATGTATGTATGTATGTTTGTATGTATAGGTATATCTTTTACTCATTTCAGTCCTGAGGCACTACCTTGAAATTTCAGTTGAATTTATTGACCCCAGTACTTATGTTTCTAAAGCTTGGTACTCACCCTATCGGTCTCTTTGCCAAACCACTAAGTTATGGGACATAAACACACCAGCACTAGTTGTCAAGTAGTGGAGGGGACAAACAAACACAGAGACAAAGACACACACACAGATATATATATATATATATATATATATATACATTGATGAGATGTGATCAAACTCAGCAATGGGCCCAGAGGGACTCCCAGCTGTTCTCTTAAAGATATATAAAAAGGCTCTTGCAAAGCCACTGCAGATACTCTTTCAGACTTTCCTTGCATGTGGTAAACTTCCCAGCATGCTAAAAGAGGCTATAGTTTGCCCTGTCCGTAAAGGAAGGAGCAGAGCAGATGCTAAAAACAGGCCCATCTCTCCGACTTCACATGTTAGCAAGACAATGGAATGCATTGTTAGAATAAAGCTGATCATGTTCCTAGGAGGAAACAACCTACTCACAAACACACAACATGGCTTCCATCCAGGGAGGAGCTGCCTCACACAGCTGCTGCAGCACCTTGACTGGGTACTGAAACAACAGCTAAACCAGTCAGCTGTAGATGTGATATACCTTGACTTTGCCAAGGCCTTCAACAAGGTTGATCATGGCATGATATGTCACAAGATGCAAACCCTTGGTATTACTGGGAAACTGGGAGGGTGGCTGCATGACTTTCTGAAAGGCAGGAGTCAGACAGTTGTAGCCAATAGTACTCACTCTAAAGAGACACCAATTCTCAGTGGAGTCCCACAGAGAACTGTACTGGGGCCACAATTATTTGTGGTGACTCTCTCAGACATGCTCTCCATGGTACAGTCAACCAATCTGACCAGTAATGCTGACGACACAAAAGTATCACAGGCAGTTAGGAATCCAGAGGACATCCTAAAACTGCAGAAAGACCTGAACGAAATCAACAAATGGGCTAACAAAATAACATGCAGTTCAATGCAATGAAATTTCAGGTACTTCACTATTGGTTCAGCACCATAGCTAAAATCGGAATACACTGGATCGGAAGGTAATACGATCCCAGAGTCAGAGTCAGGTAATATGATCCCAGAGTGGGTTCTCATGAGCTATAATGCAACACTCCATGTGCATATTACCAAGATGACAGCACTGTGCAGGTGAGTGACTGACTGGATTCTGAGGACATTTAGAACCAGGACAAGAGAGGCCCTGCTACTCTTATGGAGGACTTTCATTCTCAGCCACTTGGACTACTGCTCCCAACTATAGGCCCCAGAAAGTGTGAAACAAACTGGATTTCGAAGCAATCCAGCACCAATACGGTGCTTGGAGGACAAAAACTGGTATCAGCATGGGATCAAAGAACTGACAGAAAGGTGGCTTTAAACAGTGCAACAGAAGGACATCTTCTTTGAATGCCAGGCTACTTTTGTTGTAACTTGATGAATAATGCAAATAAGTTACCAAACTATTGCAAAACTTTTCACTCAACACAATAATAATGTTGTGGAGGCACCACTTAAGCAAATTTTATTGCACAATATGTGCATAATACTCATTTGCTTAAATTAGTTGTCTGAATATCCCAAGAGAAATAATTTTTACTCCTTGGGAACCAATGCTCGGAGATTTTTAAAGAGAAGTGTTAAAAGAGTCAGGATTGCAAAACCTGAAAGTTCTGAGTAAAACCAAACTATATGTTGTTGATAAAAGCAAACATCCAAGAATATTTAAATGGTAAAAGAGCCTTTTATGAATTAGCAGTTCTCATCATTATCACATCAAAAACTTTACACATATCATATGATAATCTGAATATTTTGTTGGATTGATCATGTTTATTTATTTTGTTAATAATTTATAATGATGTCAGGCAGGAAATAAAAGTTTTGAAAGAATGTATGTTAGATGTAAAACTGTAAAACAATATTTAGAAATTTAAGTTTAGCTGATAATCTTCAGGCCTCAACTTCAATCAAAATATATATTTTGCCCCTAATCATAGTGTCTTTAATCCTTCTCCTACTATTAAATACTATTGCCTAAATCTTGAAAATTCTGCTAAAATTCTAGCCAGAAAATATTGAAAGCATTTTATAGCCTTCAGTTAAATGTTGAAGTTAAAATTCCTAACTTCAAAGCAGATAAACTATATGGCAAAGAGTATTTTACATCAGGGGCAATGTAAGATGTTTAATGTTCTATGAAATGATTGATTATTGAGGAAACTTCAAATTGCTCAGCTGCAAACTTAAAATCAGCCTAGAATGATTGATATTTCCCCAAAACCTCTTTTTTTCTTCTCTCCCTCTCATTCTCTTACTACACACTGTGTGTGTGTATATTTGTGTGTGTGCATGTATATGTCAGTGTGTATGTGTACATATATGTGTGTATGTATGTATACACACACACATACATATATATATATATATATGTATATATCTTTTGTTGCTGTGGCATGTTTCATGAGATGATTTTAGATCTAAAACTTGGCAAAACCTGTCTTTCTTAAGGTAATTTTTCTGAAGCATCACCAATCACAGTATCAACGAAGCATGATGCTACTCAACTTCAGGGAATTGATGAAAAACTTTATCAATACTTACCACAATCATTAGAAGAGATATCATTTCAACTTTCGAAATAATCACATCAATGTGATGTTACATGTTTCCTACAAAAGTTTACCTTTACACATTCCTCTCAGGTCTTCTAGACTAATGCTTAATTCTACTTGCATTGTTAAGGGGATAAGAGAAAAATCATACACTTCATCCGTTTTTCATTTGTCTTTGCACTTGTTTATCCAGGTTAGTATGGGTCAGACTAGTGGTTCTCATGTGGGGTTCATATGGCCCTTGGGGTTCCAAATAAAATTTTTTTGTTAAAATTTATCAGCAATAAATGAGTTATACTTCTACAATGCATGAAATATTTAAACAATATTTTTATATATATTTCCTAATGATATTCATTTATAAAAAGCACTCATTATACTCTTGGAGTGGTTGGCATTAGGAAGGGTATCCACCCATAGAAACCATGCCAAATCAGACTGGAATCTGGTGCAGCTCCCTGGCTTACCAGCTCCAGTCAAACCAGCTATTCCATGCTGGCATGGAAAGTGGACATTAAATGATGATGATGATGATGATGATGATGATGATGATGACTATGATGATGATGGTGATAATGATTAGAAGGCTTTGAGGGTTCATCCCAGTAAAATAGGAATCCAGACATGTTATTACAGAAGACTGCCAAAAATGTCAGAACTGAAAGTTTGTTTACAATTAGCTCATGATATCAAGATAAGGGAGACACACAAACAGAAACATGTTTTGTATAGCTCACAGTTAGCACAAGAGTTGCTATGAATGCAAATAAAACTCCAAATTGTGGGAGTGGAACAGGTAAAATCCAGGCCACATATGTTTCCTAGCTAGCTAATCTTCTGATGTAATAAGTACTCAATGAGGGGTACTCAGCTAGCTAATCATCAGGCCAAGGATACATCTATGGTGAGTTAATTT
The DNA here is from genome assembly GCF_006345805.1 of Octopus sinensis. Lineage (NCBI taxonomy): Eukaryota > Metazoa > Mollusca > Cephalopoda > Octopoda > Octopodidae > Octopus > Octopus sinensis. The sequence continues at coordinate 34,754 of NW_021832565.1, read as the reverse complement.
GGGATTCCTAAACGACAATATAACCTTTATATAATTAAAATCCTCAACCTTTGAGTCACTTTTGTGACTTTCTGCCTATTTTAATGAACACAGTTATATATGTTTTAAATGTGTCCTTTTTGGTGTAGGGAAGGCTTGTGGCTTAGTGGTTAGGGCATTCAGCTCATGATCGTAAGGTCATGAGTTCAATTCCCGGTGACACATTGTGTCCTTGAGCAAGACACTTTATTTCATGTTGCCCCAGTTCACTCAGCTGGCAAAAGTGAGTAGTACCTGTATTTCAAAAGGCTAGCCTAGTCACATTCTGTGTCACACTGAATCTCCTAGAGAGCTACGTTAAGGGTATGTGTGTCTGTGGAGTGCTCAACCACTTGCATGTTAATTTCATGAGCAAGCTATTCCATCGATCAGGTCAACTGGAACCCTCATTGTCATAACTTACAGCTTTGGTGTATATTAGTGTACACATTTACATATTACACAGATTCATTTGAACTATTTTACTATTTTCATACATCTTTGTGTTTATTTCAAATGGCTTTGGCATTTTCAGATATGTAATTTTCTGTAGGTTCACTCTTTAACATTCAGATTATTCTGTCAAACGTGATGCTTATTTCTTCACATTGTTTATAAATAATCATGCATTATCTTGTAGCTTTGAGATTTTCGATTATGGGATTGTTTACTTTTGTATGGCATTGTAGGGTAGGTGTGACAGACTGTACTTGGCCAATTTGAACATAAAACAAATAGAATATTTTGACTGGATAAGGCCAGTTTAAATGCTAAAGGGTAAACGAATAGAACCCAAGCAAGAATGGGCTATGAAAACTTAGTTTGTTTTTTGCTTGTTTAATCTTGAATCAGCTCTTAAGAATCAGGCCTTTGATTGAAACAGTCCAGTTACTGTGATCATCCCATCATTTTGGAGAGTATCTAGAAAGCCTAGTTTGTTGTTTTCTCACTCAATATCAGCTCCAATGAAGCAGATCTATGATCAAAGGCATTCCAGCTGTGATGATCTTGTCTGTTTTAGAATTATCTAGATTTTTAGGTCTATATAGTTCTAGATACAGTAAATGTGAATAAAAATGAAACAGGTTGGTTACAAGTGGAATGCTTTGATTATAATATACTCAATAATTATAGCAGATCTACGACAACATGATAAAAGCAGCAACATTCTCACAAGCTCTCTCTCTCTCTCTCTCGCTCTTTCTTTTGTTATCTAACGTTCTCCACATTGTCAAATATGTCCTTCCCTTTTTTGAGATAGTATGCTGAAATTTTATGAAAGCCTGGCTGGTATTTCTAGCAGGACTATCAGCTGCATAGAGTTTACCAGAAACTGCATTAATTGGCTCAAATCTTCGATATTTCAGGCAGAATCATTTTGCATGTGCAAGGCTGAGTACACTCTACCACTCTGACCATAGCTTAAACAATGATGACTTCTTCCAGGTTGACTTGACATATCATGAGGCTGAAAGAAAGGCAGTGAGCTGGCAGAAACGTTAGCACGCCAGGCGAAATGCGTAGCCGTATTTCGTCTGCCGTTACGCTCTGAGTTCAAATTCCGCCAAGGTCAACTTTGCCTTTCGTCCTTTCGGGGTCGATAAATTAAGTACCAGTTACGCACTGGGGTCGATGTAATCGACTTAATCCCATTGTCTGTCCTTGTTTGCTCCCTCTATGTTTAGCCCCTTGTGGGCAATAAAGAAATAAAATATCATGAGGTTGAAACCTGCAAGCGATCGTTCTATAAGTCAGTGTATCATGTCTCGCATTTCTTGAATCTAAACTTTAGTATGCACCATACTTGATATCTGTACCCAACAGAACGGGATTCACTGGGTGCCATGAGATTTAGAATTACAAAAACATACAAATATATTTCAAGCATTGACACTTATCTGAATTCTTAGTGTACATCTACATACAAGCATTACAAATATGTACATAATCCTTGGTTTTGTAGAAAATATCATAAACTTATTTTATTTCTATCAGAAAAATAAACTTAAATCAGCAGGCAACATCAGTAATGTGCAAAGGAATCCATCCTTTCTTTTAAAAGTCCTTCAGGTTCAGCATTGTCTTTGATCATCAGTTGAAGGTTAAAATCACCTGTGCATTATATCAGAGCATCTCAAAGTCCAGCCAACAATTCTTTGTTTTTATTTCTTTGCATTCCCATGCATTGTAATCTTTGTTTAACAAATTGCTTTGTGCCTTTGGGAGATTTGGATTAAAACATTGTGAAGGAATTTTGTTATATTGATTTTGAAGACTTTCAGATATTTCCGCGTTTCTTTTCTCATTTTTCCAATTATGATTTTCCTCAAAAGAAATGCTTCCTCATGTTTTCTACTTCTCCTCTTGATGGGGTTGTTTATTATCTGAGGATCTTTCCTAACATGAACTGCTTACATCTAATCTTCAGGGTTGAAGAATGCACAAACAAAATGTTCAGGGATTTGTATTTCTGCTTTCTCTTGCCAAAGAATGTAAAAAGGTCAGAGAAAGCAAACCTCCTTAATTGGCATTTAGAAATGGTGGATGGGAAAAACAGATAAAAATCATGGAGATCAGAACATAGCATTTTCTATCTTTACTCCAACTATAATCCCAGTTTCTACAATCTCTACTGGCCCCAGATTAACCTCATTCAAAACCTTTGGCTAAATATTCCTTTACACTTCTTGTCATAATCAAGGTATTTCTGGAGACCCATGACCATAATTTTTTTTTAAAAACCAAACTATGTAATTCTCCCTCTCTCTTGTTCTGTTACTCTATTTTCCATAAAAATCACAGAAAATAATGGTAAAGAGCACATGCATTTTAATGAAGCATTTTAGTTAACTTTAATTCATAACATAAATGCAAGACTTGTTTTAGAGACATACATGGAGTATCATAAATCTAATATTTTCACGAATTTACAAATAAATTTTTCTGTCTGGTTAGTCAGCTATCTATTTCTCTAGACTTGAAGTAAAGATTTGCCTTACTTTTAAAGAAATCTTAGAAACAGTATGAAACATCTTATAATAATTCTGCTTGTCATTGCGTTACTTAGCCCATCAGTAACATTTTCGTATGATTAGAGAAAAAGAGGGAGAAAAAGTGGGAGGGAGAAAAAGAGGGAGAGAGAAAAAAGAGAGAGAGAGAGAGAGAGAGAGAGAGAGAGAGAGAGAAGTGTCCATGACGTGAGGTAGAGGGAATGTAATTGTAATGCCTTCACTTGATTAGTTGAAGAGAAAGTGAGGAGAAAGGTAAAGGAGAGAAGAAAAGAGTATAAGGCAAAGAGCGAGACAGAAAGAGGGAGAAAGAAAAGGGAGAGACAGAAGCGTCCATGACGTGAGGTGAGAGAACGTCATATTTATTACATGGTTAAAAAAGCTAGATGAAGTAAGAGGGAGAGAGTTAAAAATATAATTTTAGCAGAGAGGCGATATTCTGATGGTGAGTTTAAATAAAGGTAGAGAGAGAAGGAAAAGAAAGAGATGAGGGAGAGAGAGAGAGAGAGAGAGAGAGAGAGAGAGAGAGAGACAGACAGGGACAGAGGGAGAGAGAAATGATGATGGTGGCTGTGGTGGAGATTGAGGTGGTGGTGGTGGTAGTGGTGATTAGATATTGAAAAGTGTATTTTTTTAAACTGAAGTAAACTTTTTACATCACATATCACCTAATACATGCACATTCCTAACTAAAGGTTGTATTATGTGCAATTTAACTAAAGGCTGTATCATATGTACAGGATATTTTTTTTTTGTCTATGGGAAAAATGGAAAAATAAGAGTGAATATTTATTTTATGGGCGCTGTGTATTAAGTCTATAAAACTGTGCCTAAAGTATATAAAGTATATTACTCTTTTCTCTTTTACTCTTTTACTTGTTTCAGTCATTTGACTGCGGCCATGCTGGAGCACCGCCTTTAGTCGAACAAATCGACCCCGGGACTTATTCTTTGTAAGCCCAGTACTTATTCTATCGGTCTCTTTTGCCGAACCGCTAAGTGACGGGGACGTAAACACACCAGCATCGGTTGTCAAGCAATGCTAGGGGGACAAAGACAGACACACACACTTATATATATATATATATATACATATATACGACAGGCTTCTTTCAGTTTCCGTCTACCAAATCCACTCACAAGGCATTGGTCGGCCCGGGGCTATAGCAGAAGACACTTGCCCAAGATGCCACGCAGTGGGACTGAACCCGGAACCATGTGGTTGGTTAGCAAGCTACTTACCACACTGCCACTCCTGCACTGTATAAAGTGCGTTAAGAAATCATCGTATTCCAATTTCCTTCCACTTTTCAATGGGTAGCAGATGAAGGACTACCTTTCCATACAGGTGCAATACATGCTGCGCTTTCAGGTGTTTTGGATAAAATTTTCAGAAATAACCCAATAGGTTTACCATTAATTCTGTGAAATAAATACAGGTCCCGCTAGTTCACTAATAATGAGTTTTGACACAGATGTAAACTCTAAACAGTTTATTCGAATGAAATGCAAAGTAAATGTGGCTTCTAAGTTTCCTCTGCAGTGGTTCATCAATTAATTGTCAACTTTATACAGGGTGTTTGGCTTAAATTTGACGAATTTCTTATGTCTCCTGTTTTTTGGAACAGCTGGATGTATCGATGAATGGCGTTAGAGAGCATAGAGATTAAAATTGTGGTTGAGAAAACGTTTGTTGATGTGGAGGAATGGAAACCAACTGAATGCTGGAAAAGAGATATCTGTATCACGATGGCTCACATTGAGTTTCGAAATGCCGACATCATAACTTCAGATCAATGCTCTGTGAACACTTTAAAGGCGACAAGACAAGATAAGACATAGACATCATGAAAACCAATTTCCTTCAAACAGTGATGATCTTTGAGTGTGTCCATATTCTTTCGGAAAATCGAGATCAAGCAAGCTTTTGTCCATTTGCTCAACGTGAGGTTTTCGTCCACGCTGAGCTCGCCTTGGGACACCTGCGTTATTTGACACACATACCGCCTCAGTCAGACTCTTCGACCGTCAATTTTCTCGATGAAGTGCTGTGCATCGGTCGCATCGGCACCCGTCGGGGCGCTTGACATACACCACGCAATTCGCACCAGATAATGAATCACTTCTCATTGACTGCTCGATCCCTTTACCATCTAGTGCGTGAAGTAACTATGGAAGTGACGGTTTTTCATCATCGCAAACGCGAACGACACCCCGACACGAAACCGACCAACCGACAACGTCGGCACAAGAGAAATCGTAAGAGGACAGCGGTCGCGACGCTGCTAGTATCGGCGGTCGGCGTTGGTCAATGCAAATGCTACCGCTTATGCTACGCCAACTAAGCACCCTCATAAAACCAAACTAGAGTCAAGCTCAGCAGAGTTCTCTTTCCCCCACGGTCCGGTTTTTCATCATCGCAAACGCGAACGACACCCCGACACGAAACCGACCAACCGACAACGTCGGTACAAGAGAAATCGTAAGAGGACAGCGGTCGCGACGCTGCTAGTATCGGCGGTCGGCGTTGGTCAATGCAAATGCTACCGCTTATGCTACGCCAACTAAGCACCCTCATAAAACAAAACTAGAGTCAAGCTCAGCAGAGTTCTCTTTCCCCTACGATCCGTCTAAGCCTGTTCCCTTAACTGTGATTTTGTTACACAGCAGAGAGAGACAGTGAAAATCCCGTTGATCTGTTTATGCATATCACTAATTAGATGTCGATGAATTTGGCTACTTTTATGAATGCGAAACCGCAACTTACTCTGAAGTTTACGTGGATAGTTCCACAGTGCACTCACTGATAGCAACACGAGCATAGGACGAGATACTGACCCAAATCTTTATTCTCCAAGCCGGTACCGTTGTTTTAAGGTGGATGGTACCACATGCTAAGAAGTAAAAAAGCGTCTACAGAATGAAATGGCTTGTTCAGGCAGAGCATAACCCTCGAGGCTGCCCCACGCACACGTCGAAGAGATACTCTCAATGTCTACCTATCGAAGACGAGAGGAAGGTTTTCCTCCACGACGCCCGGTTAATTGATTGGAGTAAGCTTTGCTGTCCGTTGGCAGAAGGTCTCCCACGAGAGGCTGTCGGTATTTAAGTGGACGATACCACGAACTATAAACACGGGTCTGATGTGAGCGGGTCGTTCTTCTCCTAGAAGTGAGCCGAATAGCGTTATCTTCGAGGCACATCCATCTACCAACACCGGGTTCTGCTCGATTCCACCCATCGAGCAAATCGTGACAGAAGGATGTCAGATCATGCGTCTGCCCAGCAAACAAGTCTCCAGTGCCTCAGAAGTTCTCAGGCCATATGTCAGCCCAGTAAAAGAAACGCCAGGGCTGAAAGTGATTGCTATGAAATATGATCACATTTTCAAATCGTATATCTTAAGTCGACCATTTCTGTTTATTCTTTCATTACAAAGATTTATTGCAGGAAGCCTCAAATAACTCAAATGTTATATGAACAACCTTTGAGAAATTCCTTGCTAACACTAATTGTTATGTGCCCTGTATGTGTCTTGTTATGAAATGTATATGCATACTCATATACACATTCATATACACGCCGAGAGTATAGACCCATAAAAATAGAGAAGTACATCTTCCGGATAAACTTATTTCCTATATTATTTATTACCTCAAATTTATTCATTTATTTTGCTGCTTGTTCTAAAAACGTCTGTTTTCTGTAAATTGTTTTCACTTATCATTTAATAATAGAGACACTCTATCACCTTTGATCAGACCAAAGTTTTCGTTAACTGTATTTTCAGTATCAAAAACACAAAAATGTTAAGAAAAAAAAATCTACAAATATTCAATAATTGCTAGGTTCTTCTGAAAAGGAAGTATATACTCTCTATTAAGTAATTTTACATTGCATTATCTTTCAATAAAAGAATATATTTACTTAAAAAGTATCTCCTGATCTACAATAATGGCACAAAGCCATGCATCGTGAATTATGAACATATTCGATTTAATCTACCCCAGTAATTAGCTGGTACTATATTTTATCGATCTGCCTGTTTCGAAGGTAGAACGGTAAAAACCAACTATTTAGTTCTCCCATTTAACTATTTTTTTCACTTGTTTCAGTCATATATATTGGAACGTTGAAATAATATGTTGGTAATAATCCTTTCAAATGTAGGCACAAAGCCTGAAGTTCGGAGGAGGCATCGGTCGATTACATCGACTCCAATGTTCAACTGATACTTATTTTATCGACCCCGAAAGGACGAAAAGTAAAGTCGACAACGGCGAAATTTAAATTCTGAGCGAAATTCCACTAAGCATTTTGCCTGGCGTGCTAATAATTCTTATTTCTTTATCGTCCACAAGGGGCTAAACATAGAGGGGACAAATAAGGACAGACAAAGGGATTAAGTCGATTAAATCGACCCCAGTGCGTAACGGGTACTTAATTTATCGACCCCGAAAGGATGAAAGGCAAAGTCGACCTCAGCGGAATTTGAACTCAGAACGTAGCGACAGACGAATTATCGCTAAGCATTTCGCCCGGCAAGCTAACGTTTCTGCCAGCTCTACATGGCAGTGGTAGATAATCTGAAAATATTCTCAATCGATTGATACGGACAAGAACGTTCAAAATTACTAGTGCAGTAGTTAAACAATCGTGGGAAGGATCAACAGTAACAACGACACAAAAAGTAAGGAGATGCTTTATATAGTGGGGAAATGAATAAGAGAAAAGTTACTGTGAATCTATTCCTGTACTTCACAAGACATTTATTTGGGCTTATTTCAAATTTTCTGCTTCCTTTTCGTTCCATTCTACTGATTCAATATATCCAGCAGTTTGGTGTCTGTCCATCCTCGATTTACTTTTCATCTTCCCATTGCATTGGATTCATATTATTGGGAGAGGAGTATAGGTTCCTTGGACGTTGATGCACAAGATGTCGGTTACTCCCAGCGAAGCGAGGTGAGTCTTTCGGCCATCTTCGAAGATTCGACTTGTAGTTTTTAGGAAAGTGAAGTTCGTAGGCCCTACAGATGTGAAAGGATAACTATTTCCTGCGTCTCTCTCTCTCTCTTTCATTCCTCTTTTGTTGTTTTCAGGTCCTCGGGGAACAAATCTTTATGTGGAGCTTACTATCTTTTTACTTTCTACTTGCTTCAGTCATTAGACTGCAGCCATACTGGGGCACCATCCTGAAGAGTTTTTAGTAGAAATTATCGACCCCCAGTACTTTTTTTTAAAACTCTGATATTTATTCTGTCGGTATCTTTTGCCGAACCACTAGATTACGGGGACGTAAACACACCAACATCAGTTGTCAAGCTGTGGGTGGGAAAACAGGGGAAAACAGACACGTATACATATTTATACGACAGAGCTTTTTCAGTTTCCGTCAACCAAATCCACTCACAAGACTTTGATCGATCCGAGGCTATAATAGAAGACATTTGTCTAAGGTGCCACGCAGTAGGACTGAACCTAGAACCATGTGGTTGGGTAGTAAACTTCTTACCACAAAGCCACGCCTGCGCCTATAAGTGAGATCCTTACTGCACCTAGATTACCCGATAACTAGGATCGACTTTGCTTAACTTCCGTGATCGGACAAAAACCATTGCGCTCAAGAGCATTCTATGCCACCAGTTGAACCGCTGTTCTATTTGCACCTTCCACGAGTAAAAGCTTCGAATCGTCCGTGTAAGTATCAGGGTAACTGTATGTCAGTGTAATTCTCAATTGACCAAAAGTCATTGAATGCTTTGTGCTGCAATGAATATTAATTTTGCTTGTTAAAAAAGAAAGAAAGGAAAAGGAGAACCCAAGAACCATTTTTTGTAAAAATCCGAGATCATGAAGCAAACGTCCCGAAATTCTTGATGTCGCTTTTTTTTTTCTTTAAAAGGGGTGGCTGTGTGGTAAGAAGCATGCTTTCCAACCAAATGGTTCTGGATTCAGTCCTTCTGTGAGGCACCTTTTGCCTTCTACTATATAGTCTTATGCTGATCAAAGCCTTGTGAGTGAATTTGATAGACTGAAAGTGAAAGAAGCTTGTCGTATGCATATATGTATATATGTGTGTGTGTGTGTGTCTTTAAGTCTGTGTTTGTCCTCTACCACAGCTTGACAACCGACCCCGTAACTTAGCGGTTCAGCAAAAGACACCGACATAATAAGCACCAGGCTTTAAAAAAAAAGTATTGGGGCCAATTCATTCGACTAAAAATTCTTCACGGTGGTGCCTCAGCATGGTTGCAGTCTAAGAGCACATAAAAGATAAAAGATAAAAGTATCGTGGTGAAACACCTAATCACAGAGAGAAGGTGGGGGAGAAGGAGAGAGAGAGAGAGAGCGAAAGAAGGAGAGAGGGAGAGAAGCAAAACAACATCTGAGGGTGATTGTTTATAATATAGCGACGTAGTCCGAAAATTGGGTGACAGGTACAAGGAGATTAAATCGACCCCAATGTTTAACTGGCGTTTTATTTTACACGACTACTACTACTACTATACTACTACACTACTACTACTACTATACTACTACTACTACTACTAATAATAATAATAATAATAATAATAATAATAATAATATTAATAATAATAATAATAATAATGATAATAATAACAACAACAACAACAACAACATCGATTATTTATTTATTGTCACAAGGCGCAAAAGGATACAAAGATATACGAAAATTTCCCAATGGTTACAAAAAAAATGGAAGCAAAATGTAGTGTGAAAGAAATCTACAAAGATGAAATAAGAGGTGGTGAGTGACATTACAGAAAATATGACTGGATGTTACAATTCTATATTAGTGGTAAGAGCGCGGGCTACTAACCCCAAGATTCCGAGTTCGATTCCAGGCAGTGACCTAAATAACAACAACAACAACAACAACATCGAAAAATACCTTAGAAATGAGAACCCAGGTCCGAAATTTTCCCAAGACACCTGATGAAGGCTGGAGAGTATATCAGCCGAAACGTTGTGTTAACAAACAAGATGAGGACAAATATCCGTCAAATGTAAATAATGTAAATAATGACTGGATGTATTATGATATCAAAAGTATATATATATTTACACGGAAATAAGGAGTACTTTAAAACATATAATAACTAAAACGTGATATAATTAAAAGATTAGCATGGATTCGAGTACTCCAGAAACCTGTCCGCTTATCAATTTCTCGAATTGAGTACATGTACTACCAATTGTTAATAAAAAATATGGTGAATAGGCGCAGGAGTGGCTGTGTGGTAAGTAGCTTGCTAACCAACCACATGGTTCCGGGTTCAGTCCCACTGCGTAGCATCTTGGGCAAGTGTCTTCTGCTATAGCCCCGGCCGACCAATGCCTTGTGAGTGGATTTGGTAGACGGAAACTGAAAGAAGCCTGTCGTATATATATATATAAGTACTGGGCTTACAAAAGAATAAATCCCGGGGTCGATTTGCTCGACTAAAGGCGGTGCTCCAGCATGGCCGCAGTCAAATGACTGAAACAAGTAAAAGAGTAAAGAGTAAAGAGAACACTTATCATGCACAGTTCAGATAAACCTTGATCTACCATTGCTGACCTTCATGGACTCGTGTTTTGTTAGCATCACCGTTTGTAATAAATGTAAAAAAAGAGGCTAAAAATTTTCTTATTTACAGCAAAAAACTGCTCTCCAAGGATGATATAATGGTGTGTTAAAATGGCACAAAAAAAAAAAAGAAAAGAAAACTGATCTACGACGAAATTCTACTACAGTTAAGCCACCAGTATCAGAACACAATATCTGTAGATTATGCTTTCTGTAAAAAAAAAAAAAAAAAAAAAAGCACTCCGTCGGTTACGACGACGAGGGTTCCGGTTGATCCGAATCGACGGAACAGCCTGCTCGTGAAATTAACGTGTAAGTGGCTGAGCACACCACAGACACGTGTACCCTTAACGTAGTTCTCGGGGATATTCAGCGTGACACAGAGAGTGACAAGGCCAGCCCTTTGAAATACAGGTACAACAGAAACAGGAAGTAAGAGTGAGAGAAAGTTGTGGCGAAAGAGTACAGCAGGGATCACCACCATCCCCTGTCGGAGCCTCGTGGAGCTTTAGGTGTTTTCGCTCAATAAACACTCACAACGCCCGGTCTGGGAATCGAAACCGCGATCCTATGACCGTGAGTCCGCTGCCCTAACCACTGGGCCACTGGGCCATTGCGCCTCCACTGCTTTCTGTAAATTATCAGGTCAGTATATGTCTAATTTCCCTGATAATTGTTTGACTTTCGAAAAAAAATTTATTTGAATTATTTTTTACTTTTGTCTTTGTCTATAGAAATCACGAGCTCCTGGACATGATAATACAGTTTGATTACATCACATGGAAACAGCTTGAAGAACTTATTTTTAAAGATTCCAGTTGTGCTGAATAGAATGAAATTATATTCAGACTAACGAGAAACGTTCTTGTACTAGAAACAGGCTTCAACTGGTGAGCTTGTTGGTGCGTTTCACCCGAAGCTGTAGAGACTATATTTCACTAATCAAAATCATTTTCAAAGTCAATGGAAAATCTTGAATATTCTTTTATTATTTTCCTGTCCAACTCTTTGTATATATTTAATGGAGGCGCAATGGCCCAGTGGTTAGGGCAGCGGACTCGCGGTCATAGGATCGCGGTTTCGATTCCCAGACCGGGCGTTGTGTGTGTTTATTGAGCGAAAACACCTAAAAGCTCCACGAGGCTCCGGCAGGGGATGGTGGGGATCCCTGCTGTACTCTTTCGCCACAACTTTCTCTCACTCTTACTTCCTGTTTCTGTTGTACCTGTATTTCAAGGGGTCGGCCTTGTCACTCTCTGTGTCACGCTGAATATCCCCGAGAACTGCGTTAAGGGTGCACGTGTCTATGGAGTGCTCAGCCCCTTACACGTTAATTTCACGAGCAGGCTGTTCCGTTGATTCGGATCAACCGGAACCCTCATCGTCGTGACCGACGGAGTGCTTCCATATATTTAATACACTTGGAAGAAGACATTTCTTTTGCTCACTGACAAAAACTTAAAAAGAAAGAAATTGGTACCTTTCACTACACTAATTCAACTTCAAGTATTGCATTAAGGTCATTCATAACATTTATGCGCAGCGCTATCAATAGATCCAATTTTTGTATATATGCTCCATTTTTTTTAAAACTTGCACTCTGCTTCCCTTTCCTGTTATTTTAGAGTAACCTTCACATTCTTGGTCAAGGAGTTTTTCTTGATTTAATTCAAATACTACATCGGCCACAGAAATAGGACGTAAGTTACTTTGTGTTACTAACCCAATGAATACCTCTCAAATAATATCAAATTTAACGTAAGGTGTACTAGCCATCTGAATGTGGCTAGCCACTGGGGGTGGGGTGTTACTGATGCTTTTAGCCCCAGGCGATCAACGTCACCAGATGGACTTTAGACACAATCTCAGTGCCCTTGTGTTATTTGCAAAGGGAGGTCATCCTCCCTCGAAAACCTAAGTACTACATACGAACTATAGTTTCAAGGTAATTGCCTCTCGTCAACGCATGGTAAGCACCGGTTTTCGATGAAGGAGTCCCCCTTGCAAATAATATTTAACGTTTTTCACAGCAACCACTGTCACTGATTTAGAAAAACTGTCTGAAAAAGATTGTACACTAGATGATAATTGCTTCTTCTCATATATATCAGCACCATCAACAACCATTGAAAATAAAGGTGAAATATTCACTACAAAACCTAGCAAATATCCTCCATTAAAATTTCGTCTCTATACAGAAGTATAACCAACAGCATTTGAAAAGCATAAGTATCTGGATTCAAATATAAAAAAAGCCGTTCTGTCACAACGGGTATAGAAAGTATTTTCTCATTTTTAGCTGAAATCTGATATTAAAGCCCTAAGGAGTAAGGCAATTTCACGTCATACTAGTTCATGTATGGCCTACCAAACCTTTAATTACTTTGGTTAAGATGGCCTGATATATCCAGCGAATACCCATATCAGGAAGTAATAAAGTTCTAAAATTCTGGTTAAAATAGTTAAGCCGCGCACACAGAGTACTGGCCAAAATATTTAATGATCTACTGAAATACGCAAAATATAAGCCTTTAGAATTTGTCGTGGGAAAAAAAAAATTAATTCACAAGATTCAAATAAACAGCAAGCATCTAAAGCTATCTGCTTACGGTATACAACGTTGTAAGCGCAATAATATCGCAGATAGTAAAAGCTGAACATATAAAGGAAAGAAAAAAAACTCATGTACACCCAGAAGAGCTGAAGGAATAGCACAAAACTCATATAATTGTAAAGATCAATTACTGAGCAACAAAACTAAATCCAAAATCGAAAAATAAATAGGGGACTGATCATGGGAGAGATTGATTGCTTAGAAGGCTTTTGATAGCGTTTTCTAGTATGGATCTAGGAAACATTAACCAGTCGTAAAGTAACACCATTAATAACAAACATGTCAGGAATAAATTGAGAAATATTCGGTATCGACAAACAAACAAAAAGTAAAAAGGAAAATCCAATACGGAAATACTGTATTTACTGCTCACCACAAAGGTAGAGGTTCCTTTAAAACTGAATATTATAAAATATCTAGCGCAAAATCTTGCAAAAAATAAACGGCAACTAATAGAAATAAATATATAAAACAGTTCTAAATCCCTTTATAGTCTTCCCCAAACAAACAAATAAAAAAGAAGTTGAAGTAAAAGACATCAGTGGGAACGATGAAGAAACAACAACAGAAACTATATGTATATATAAAAAAAACATGCACAAAAAATATATATAAACACTAAACTAAAAATGGGATTACAAAATGTTCTCCTAAGACGATGTCCGAAAAGCTCTTACGTGGCTAAAATCTGATAAGACTTAACAAAGCAGCAGTGGATAAAGTAAATCTCAGCTCTTCTTGAGAAGCAAAAGAATCAATGGTAAGACCAAAGGATTTTTAGGCGGCGCAAGATCAAAGTCTCTTCAGAAGACTCATCCCCCTCCCCACAAAAAAACCAAACCAATAAAACATGAAATAGAATAGAAAAAGTAACTTCAGAATACATGGACTTTGTTAGGAGACAGTTACATGTTTTCTGGCAGTCCAGTTGTAGCTAAAAGTATGGATCTCTCTCTCTCTCTTGCTCTTTCTCTCTCCCTTTCTATCTATCTATCTATCTATCTATCTATCTATCTATCTATCTATCTATCTATCTATCTATCTATATCTATCTCTCTCTCTCTCTCTCTCTCTCTCTATATATATATATATATATATATACACGAGGGGGTGTATGAAAAGTCTTGAGCCTCAAAAAAAAAACATGCTACAAGACTTCTGATGAAGATACAAGACTTGAAAGCTCAAAACTTTTCATACACCCTCGTGTATATATATATCACGTGACCGACCAGACCATCATATTTTGTTACACATCGCTGGTCACAATGCGTTCGCATTGTTTTAGCCTTTGAATGACGCCACCCCGCTGGCTAAGCGAGCAGGCCAACAGAAGAAAGAGTGGGAAAAAGAGTGATGAAAGAGTACAGCAGGGATCACCACCCCCTGCCGGAGCGTCGTGGAGCTTTTAGGTGTTTTCGCTCAATAAACACTCACAACGCCCGGTCTGGAAATCGAAACCGCGATCCTACGACCACGAGTCTATTGCGCCTCCACGTATATATATATATATATCACGGGATCACGTGACCGACCAGACCATCAAATGTTACACATTGCTGGTCTCAATGCGTTCGCATTGTTTTAGCCTCTGAATGACACCACCCCGCTGGCTAAGCGAGCAGGCCAACAGAAGAAAGAGTGGGAAAAAGAGTGATGAAAGAGTACAGCAGGGATCACCACCCCTTGCCGGAGCGTCGTGGAGCTTTTAGGTGTTTTCGCTCAATAAACACTCACAACGCCCGGTCTGGAAATCGAAACCGCGATCCTACGACCACGAGTCCATTGCGCCTCCACTTATATATATATATATATATATATATATATATATATATATATATATATATATATATATATAATTATATATAATTCTGTCAGTTCAAGTTGAACTGACACATATCATTACACAAACATACTTTCACATATACATACACATGTACAAACACACAGACACGTCTACACACTCTCCTAAATACTCACATACATACGTAAGTACATAGGTACATACATGCGTATAGGCATGCACACATGCATGCGCACATACATGTACACGCATACATACATATGCACATACATACATACGCACATACATACATACATACATACATACATACATACATACATACATACATACATACATATATATCATGAACTAACTTACTTTCTCAGATGCAGCACGAAGCTTTGCCAGTGAACAGGTCGCGGTCTCAATTGTTTTCGTTCCAGCACATGATCTCAGATCAAGTCACTCGCTATGCAAGTTCATCTCCGTAATATATATATATATATATATATATACTATATATAACATATACACATACATACATATATATATATACATATATATATATATATATATATATATATATATATATATAACATATACACATACATATATATATATATATATATATATATATATATAATATATATATAGATAGATAGATAGATAGATAGATAGATAGATAGATATAAAGAGAAAGTAAGGTTGGTGATTACACGTGGTTGAATATACAAGGAAAGATGAAAACCACAGAAGATTTGTTTTACAAGACTAAAGAATATATTAGAATCGTTAATATATAACACTGTATAAGGCGGCGAGCTGACAGATGCTTAGCGCTATTTCGCCTGTCTTTCCGTTCTGAGTTCAAATTCCGCTGAGGTCGAATTTGCCTTTCAGGGTCGACAAAATAAGTACCAGGCGCGTACTGGGGTCGATCTAATCGACTGGCTCCCTCCCCCAAAATTTTGGGTCTTGTGCCTAGTGTAGAGAAGCATATATAATACTGTATAATACATTTGCTATGACAATTCTAATATATTATATAGACTTGTAAAACAAATTTGTTTTTTAATCATATTTCTTTCCTGAAACACACACACACATAGATAGAAAAAAAGAGAGAGAGAGAGAGAGAAGAGAGAGAGAGAGAGAGAGAGAGATCTATATATTTAAAATAATCAAGTACAGGACATTACCAAGGAGTGAAAAATGCGTAAACACATGAGAGACAAGCACAGGACAAAATAATAAAAAAATACACTATCAGAACAGGACATCACCATCGAATGAAAATACGTAAGCACATAATGAGAGACAAGTATGGGACAAAATAACAAAAGAAGTCTAACCGCTCCTCATTTCTCGACTACTAATTACTCCCTATTTCGAGCCTTCAACGACTAGATAGGAAACCTTCATAAAACAGTAGCATCCAGAATTTTTAAAATATAAAATTTGTGGTGAGTTATAGCTTCGAACGAACAAACAATGGCAGAGTGGATGTACAGAGTAAACCATAGACGAAGACAAATATTAAGGGCGTTAGGCCAAGATGCATTGTAGTGGGTAACACCTGGAAAAAATTTGGAAAGGGTATAGAATAAATAGAGGAGAAGTAAATAGTAAAAGAGGAAAAAAAAGAGAAAATGTCGGGAGGCGAGAAAAACGACGTCTATCTAGATGGATGACGCGTCCAGAAAAGACAGAGGTGAGAAAATGGCCTATAGTCACGCGGGAGCAAACAGGCAGGGGAGAAGGGGGACAAGAGAGAGGATGAGGGAGAAGGAACAAGAGATAGTAGGGAGTGGAAGAAAGATAGACAGGGTACAGAGAGAAAGAAAGGGAACAGAGAGTGGAGTCGCAGGAATTATAAGTAAAAGTAAAAACTTTCTGTGGACAAGGCTGCGTGGCGTTCGATTATGAATAAATAAATATAAAATACATCAAGTACAGGACATCACCAACGGGTGAAGAGTGCGTAAACACGCGAGAGATAAGTACAGAACAAAATTCTAAAAATACACAATAAGAACAGTACAAACAAACACACACACAGACACACACATATATAAATATATATATATATATATATTATATATATATATATATATATATATATATATATATATATATAGTAGCGACATTTAATTTAAGAATGCTACTATACTAATGTTAAAATGGCATTTTTTTATATATTCATGTTGTAAATTGTGAATAAGATGTATATCAAAAATTCACGAGCTTTAATGTGGTATGCGAATTTACAGCGTAATGTCAGCATATTAATTTTAAACTATAATAAATCTTAATTATCGTAATTATAGCACCATTTGACTTAAGAACGATTTGTTATTCAGTGATCAACAAAAAACAATGATAAGCTCACATAATCAGAATTTGGTTGGGTATTCAAAATTTCTTAATACACTGCATAGTGTCAAAGACTCCAAATTTGCCATCACGATATAGGACAAGATATTGCAAAGCCTAGGCTTTAAAGGCCCACAGATTTTCAATATCCTCTGCGAAACAGAATGGTTCAGATCATTTATCACTGTTCCTCAGATATTTTCCCAATTTTGGCAAATAATGTTAAAAAAATTAACCTTATTCTTTGGCTTACTACTTTGAAAGCTCTGCCCAACCTTTCCCAAAGATTTTCGATGGGATTTAGGTCGGGCGACTGTGTCGGTCACTGCATCAACCGAACTCTCTTAGACCTAATGTAATCTCTGGTTAGGTGCAAGTTGTATTTCGAGTCGTTGTCATGCCGGAAAGTCCAAGATCGGCCCAAATAAATATATATATATATATGACCACTATCCAAAGTCAGGACGCCATGATAGATCGTTAGCTCCTACATGCATTTTTTTCTCTCCTTGTTTCTCTCTTTTTTTCTGTGTATCTTTCTGTCGAAGAGCGTAGGTTCGAAACGTAAAAGACTTTTCTATTTTATCTGAGCGCTATACTAATACATTTGTTTGTACTCCACCTGCCTTCGTCTTTTGTTCATTTTCGTAAACTTTCCCTTTATATATATATATATATATTATATATATATATATTATATATATATATATATATAAATATATATATATATATATATATATATATTATATATATATATGTGTGTGTGTATAGATATATGTATATGTATATATATATATGTGTGTATGTATATATATGCATATATTTATATTTATATATATTATATATATATATATATATATATATATATATATATATTTATATTTATATATATATATATATATATATATATATATTATATATATATATATATATATATTATATATATATATGTACGTGTATATAAAGATAGATAGATACATAATACATATAAATATATATATATAGAGAGAGATAGAGGTGGTCAATATGTAGAGTTGTTTGCTTTGCAGTAATCGTTTCGGGTTGATCCGTTTTGGCTTCAAATTTTGCTTTTCGGAATTTGTAAAGTATCAATCCTAAAGCAGAGTCGATTAACCTCCTCTTCATCTCTCCCTTCTTTCTGTCCGTGTATCTGACTGTCTGTCTCTCGTTCTAGAAAATATTGGCTGGTGCTGCATCTGGAATCGTATGAATGCGGTCCTCACATTCAGCTTGTCATAGGCAGATTTAAGAACAGATCCAATCACAGCCAATGTCTCTTAGAAACAGAGAGAGGGAGAGGGAGGGAGAGGGAGAGAGAGAGAGAGAGGAAGAGAGAAAGAAAGCGAAGAGGCAAAGAAAGAAGGATCGATTGCAGTACTAGACTGTTACTTATCGATTCCAAAAAGATGAACGGTGGGTTTGAACCTAAAGCGCAGAGACCTGAAATAATGTTCGAAAACCAATGTAACAGACTCCAAAATCTCTCGCAATTGGCTCAACATGCACGCAAATTCGTACACACGCATACGCATGTGCATATATACATGTGCTTTTATATAAGACTGGACTTAGTGACCGATTCTTTTCTCACAGAGGTCACATATTCTGAAGTTTTGCTTTTTAATACTTACAACTGTCGCAATGGTTACTTGTTGATACTGTGTGGAGCTGGTAAATTAAGATATATTTCGCTGTCTGCATGAATAATAACTGAAGCAAGCATGAGAACATTTATTGCTGGACATAAAGATATTTGGTGTTGGCTATTTATAATTAACATTAATAATTACTGACTGGGAAATAGACAACTGCTCTAAAATTACAGAAGGCTATATGCGTGGAAACATGCAGTCGGCCCAAAACTATACGAAGTCAACTGCACAGATATCCGTGGAGACAGAGGTCCTTGGCGGGCTGCGCTCTAAAGTGTGCTCCAAACGATTTTTATAGGAGACCGGAAGCCAAATTCTCGAAAGGTTGAGAAAACTATGTCACGTCGATTGGTTGCACGCTGATTCTTCACTTAATAGACCAATCACGTGAAGCAATGGTGGTTTACTTGTGGTGCCTGAACGATTATCTGCCGGTTGAGGTTTCGAATCCCTGGTAAACAAAGGAAATGAGAGTTTGAACATAGGATTAGCATAAAGCTTGCACATATACTGTGACAGTAATTTTATACAAATTTGATGCTGGTTATGTTATGCCCTACACGTAAGGTTCATTTACCTGGCTTTTACTTCTCACCAAAACATATCCATCTATGAGGCTTTCACTTTAAGTGTTTTATACTTTGTTTTTACGCTCACTTCGATATTCCGATTTGCTTTTCTTTTAAAAAAAACCTTTTATGATCACTTTCAGGTATTTCATTTTGCTCCGGCCTTTTTTTTTTTTTTCAAATTCTCTCACACGAAAATTATTCGACGGGTGACCAAGACCTCCTCGGTCTGCGCACATTTGCTTCCATTGCTTTCGGAATGTACACCTACAATCTATTTGCTCTATATGACAAATCTGCCATCGTCTTACGCGAAAGAGAATTGTATCTAAATAAACCCATTTAATTCTAACTTCAATTACCTTATTCGGCTTTGACACAGGTACGTATTAGTGATACTTGTAAACACACAGCCAGTTCTTCCGACACCGTTGGCGACTCCGCGGAGACTTAACTTTCATACACACTTACTAAGAAACTTCTTTTTCATGACCCATGTATCCCTTATTTTCTTCCTTCGGCTCGATGGGAAACTACCATTAAGACTGCACAAGAGATTTTCGATGAAAACTATCATTCACGACACGAACTTTTATGATTTCTTCCAACTCGTTGCAATTATGTAATTACGAAACGTTGCAATTATATAATTACGGAACAATTTATTTCAATACATCAGAAATTTATTACTTGCTACATCTCACATGTTATAACTTGCTTGTTACACATAAATAGGTATAGAAGTTAATTCTTATGGTCACGTTGTGATGAAACATTTTCGATAACAACACCAAGCTAAAAGTTCGTAAAAAATTGTTGAGGAATCATTGATTTTTATTACACTAATTTTTTCTTATACCAGTCATCATTATAATAAGCAGCTTCTATTCTCTATCTATGTACCTATGTACATATACACGCACAAACACACTCATGCACACTCCATGACACGTGTCAAGCTGTTAACATAAATATTTAAACTCCATGATACGTGATGTGTGCCTTTCCTCTAGTTTGTATACGTATGTGCATTTAAGTGCGTTTGTGTTCGTGCACGCACAAACACACACACACACACAAAATAATTCAGTACTTACAATGCGGAGAGAGTTATTTCCAAATTCCCACATCAAATAGGCATAAAAATGGAAACGTAATTAAAAGAAGGCATTACTTTATAAGAAAAGAGTTGACATCGTTGAAAAACAGTGAAACCTAGAGATTTTATTAGTGTAGAATCAAGGATGCGAAAGAACAAATCTCTAAAAGATCTTGCTGAGATTTTGGAATACTTCCAGCAACTAGTTCAGTGATGCTAACTTAAAAACTGATGGCTTTCGCCTGGTCATTTGATACCGTAAACCGCTATAGTATATATATTGTTATCAGTTTTGATCCATCTAAAGAATGGCCGACTTGGAATTGCTTTTATTTTTTTATTATTATTTTATATCTGTTTTTATATCTTTGCAATTCTGTGCTGTGCTGCTTTATTGCGTCAGTATATGTACAAACTTGTATTATATGCACGCATACATGCGTGAAAGATAGGACTGTTCCAGTTACATTGACACATTCATAACCAGATACGTATACACACACATACACACACACACACACATATATACGCTTGCGTGCGCACAGAGTCGTTGCCTTTATCATTCAATCATTATTTGATATTTTTATCTCATCGGTTAAAATTAATTACTCCGCTTCACATTCAGTATTAGGAAGTAACATTCGGATATAAAAATAATATGAAATACATATGAATTGGCCACATACAACTTTCCACGAAAGGTTTTAAAGTTATATATTGTAAATATTAATTTTTTAACCATATCTTCCAATCTACGAGAGATATGGAATAGAATTAGAGCAGAATTTGCAGTTGAGAGCCACTTTTAGTCAATAATGTTGTAGATTATTAGTCACGTGGTCATGGGGTGCCGTCACTTATTTTTATAGTGAAGATTTTTAATATCCAAAGAAGAAATTTTTGTGTGCTAATTGTTTGGATAATGTTTAATGAGCGAAGATCTTTTTCACCTCACATATGTGGGTATATGTATTTACAGCATTCGTAATTATTACACCGAACGCTGCTCTGGGGTTTTTCTCTCTACCACATTGAAAGTAGAACTGGTAAAATACATTACTGTAAGAAATAGAAATGCTGTGGGATTGTTGTATATTATGTTGGCATATAATTCTAATGTAATTCTTCTCACATGGAAAACTTACTGCAATAAACCGAAGTCCTATCTAAAGTTATCTTTAATCAACATTGTCGTCTGTTTGGATCATTATGATACAGAAAGCGTTAGCTAAAAGGTAGCAGGTTATCTTCGGGTTTAGATTTTCACAAAGGATAAAACGGTCTTTTGAACTCTTTAGAAGCTTTTTAACTGGAATTGGACATCAGTGTTGAAGATGATAATGTGTCTGCACAAATGTTTAAGGAAATACAGCTTGAAAGAATCTACACAATTCCAGTAATGTTCTAAAGCTATAGAGAATGAATATCTTCAGTAGATTATCAAGTTGATAAAGATTTGGGTGGTCGACTTAATCTCTTACCCGGTTTAACACCGCCAGCTAGTGTTTTGGGTGTTGGTAACAAACAGTCATACTAGATCTCTAGTTTGAGAATATTTGCCTCCTATCAGTTTTGGAGGATTGTGTGCGTGTATGTGTGTATAAAATAACATAAGCAGCTACACAGAATATAAAACTAAAAAGAACTCTTATTTCTAGCAATATAGGCGCTACCCAGCACCCTCAGTCACAAATTAGTGACGATTGTATTTTTCAGTTTTGGTTTTATATTGCTTATAACTGCCCACATTATTTTGTAATTTTCACATTAGCATTCCGTTAACTACGCCGTAAATTTATATAGCAAATATATATAATAACAGTCTGGATTTAGCTAAGCCTATCTGGCGAACGGGTAGTCACTACTCTCGAGTCTCTAAATTTCAGACGAAAGTAGTCTCGTCCGGTGAGTCTAGCTTCGCTTGTGGGGTGGTTATTTCCCCCTTCAGCATATGAAAATGTGCTTTTTAACAGTTTTAAGGATTTACCTCCTATTTCTAGCAATGTAGGTGATACCCAGCACCTTAACTCGCAATTGGTGACGACTGAACTTTACCTATATATATATATATATATATACGTGTGTGTGTGTGTGTGTAAAAAACTTAATGAGTGCGTGCGTTACATAAATAATATTTTCAGGATTAAATAAAAAAAACTTCAAACGGAAAATATGACATGCATATATATATATAATATAGAAAAACGCGTAGCAAATAAATAAACGAACATATACTAATGAAGATATATGTTCGCTTCTTTATTTACTACACGTATTTCTTTAATTATATATACAGGTATGTCATATTTTCCGTTTCTCTTTTTATTTAATCCTGAAAAAAAGAACGAAAAATAATACGGAACTCGACTAAAGAAAGCTCTGAATGACCCGTACTTGTTTTTTCCTGTCCTTTTTTTTTTGTATCCCGGTGTTTCGTTGTCACCTGTTGCGTTCTTGTTCCATATATATATATATATATAAGATATGTAGTGTGCTTGAAACCATGTAGTAAGCCTTTTGCATAACAAATGCACTGAGACGTAAAGAATCCTTATAACAACGCAGAAACTATTCCAAATGGCAGGATATATGTAAACGTTCATTTATTTAAAAACAAAATTGCATTGTTAGAAGCTATCCTTATTTCTCATTTCATAAGAATATATATGTATGTATATACATATATATATACAGACATATATTATATATATATATATATATATATATATAGACATATTACACACATATCTATCTATACATACATATATATATATATCTATATATACATACACTTAAATTTATATCTTAAATTTATATTTAGAGATATAAATTTAAGCGTTCACTTCCGGACTCTCTCACTCTGTGGGGGCCTCAGTTCAAATCGCACGTGTCTCGAATGGGCTGGAGTATTTCTATTTTGGATGTATTTGGGGTACTTAATTGTGCTCATGACTTAGTGTTTGCTTCTTCCATGGGTATGAGTAAGTATCTCATTTATTTCTTTTGCCACATGTATCACTGACGAAGGGAGGGCTCTTAGTAGCTAACTCTGAAATCAGTCCGATATGGTAATAATGGAATTTTTTAGAAATTTCTGTCGACCTTTTTTCGAGTAGCGTGCGTATTGTGAAAAATTATATGGTTAATGGACAATATGTCCAATTTTTCTGCATATTTGGCATTAGGAATTTTTTCGTTTGACCTTATTTATGAATTGTTTATATATATACATACATATATATTATATATATATACATATACATACTTAAATACATATATGTATATATACATACATATATATATATACATATATATATATAAACACACATATATATACATATATATATATATATACACACACATATATATACACACACACACATATATATATATATATATATTTACATATATATTTATATACATATATATATGCATGTATATACCTCAGTTCATCTAATTGTATTTATTTATCGCTACTCTTCATATATAGCCTTTATTATTATTATTTTTTTAATATTCAATGTGCATTTTCGCTTTTTTTTTCATACTTTCCACATATATTTTCCACGTGTAGTTTCTATTTTCTTTTTGAAACATATTTCTATTATATATATATATATGGAGGACATTTGTCCTAAGCCGCCTGGACTACTGCTCCCAACTGTGGTCACCGCATAGTGTCAAACTAACCACAGAGCTTGAGACAATCCAAAGACATTTCACCAAGAGGATTTCCACCATGAAAGAAAAGAACTATTGGGAGAGGCTTAGGGAACTCAATTTGTACTCCTTGGAACGAAGACGAGAGAGATATGCAGTGATATACATATGGAAAATCCTGGAGGGACTAGCACCAAATTTTGGAATTGAGAGCTGTTCCAATCCCCGTACAGGACGTCACAGTGTGGTGCCAAAGGTCCCGTCTTCCACATCCAGGGTAAGGAGCAGATACTGTAATAGCCTGGGGTTCAGGGGCCCTCAGCTGTTCAACAAACTGCCAAGAAAACTAAGAGATCTACATGATGCGGATGTGGACATTTTCAAAAAACATCTAGACAAGCTGCTTTCCGGGATCCCAGATGAACCCACTGCAAGGTACGAAGGTAACCTAAGGGCAGCAGCTACAAACTCTCTCTTAGATCAGTGGCCAGCCACGGCAAACTGGACTTAGAGAGGGTAGCAACAAGGGCGGTGCCCCAGCATGGCCTCAGCCGGATGGCTGAAACAAGTAAAAGAGTAAAAGAGTATACAAATATATGTATATACAAATATATGTATATACAAATATATGTATATACAAATATATATATATATATATATATATATATATATATATATATATATATATATATATATATATATATATATGTATATATATACACACACAAATATATGTATATACAAATATATGTATATATATATACATAAATACATCACTACGACTCGCAGTTGTCGTCGTGTACCTATATCTGAACTGACTGATATAGTGCAAACCGGGAGCTTGCTTAACCACATGAAATTACCTTTGTGCATGTTCTCATTTTCGCTTTGCTGTGTTAATTTTTGCCTTGCTGTATTACTATGCTTCTTTTCCAGCATTTTGCATTTTCTTCTTTTCCTTTTGTATTTATGTGTTACCTTCCAGAATATTTGCTTCTTTTTGTTGATCGCCCTTTCGGTCTGAACAGGGGTTCATGTATCGACACTGGCGGCATTTGAACTGAGAACATAAAGACAAATGAA
Source organism: Octopus sinensis (assembly GCF_006345805.1). Lineage (NCBI taxonomy): Eukaryota > Metazoa > Mollusca > Cephalopoda > Octopoda > Octopodidae > Octopus > Octopus sinensis. The sequence goes on along the minus strand of NW_021832565.1, from coordinate 9,280 downwards.
ATGTTGTAAAGCTTTGAGCCCAGCTTGCTAACAATTCTGCTAATTTGCACGTGCGCACACACGCTCGCTTACACACACACGCACACAAACTTTATGTTAAAATGTTATCGCGAGTAAAACAGTCCTTCTATTTCAAATGGTAACCTTGGTAAAATATTCTCAGTTTTTTTCTTCTTCTTTCAAGCGGCAAAGTATTTCAATTGAAATAAATAGGCACAGGTGTAGTTGTACCGTAAGAAGTTTGCTTATCAACCACATGGTTCCAGGTCCAGTCCCATTACGTAACACCTTAGAAATGATGTATTTAAACAAGGTACGTTTTGAAAATCTATGTTTGGGATTAGTATATTGTTATCAGTAAGTAGAAACATAACTGGTGATGTTATCATCATCATCATCGTTTAACGTCCTCTTTTCATGCTGGCATGGGTTATATGGTTTGACATGCTACTGGCTAGCAAAGAGTTGTTCAGATTCCAACTGTCTGTTGTGACATGCCTTTCCTAAAGCCAGACACTAAGCAGAGTGTTCTGAGTGCTTTTTTACGTGCCACCGGTACAAGTGCGTTTACGTAGCATTGGCACGGGTGCATCAATGCAGCACTGGCACGGGTGATTTTTAAGTGGCACCGGTACCTGAAGGACAAACCTGTATGTGTGGAAGACATCAATTCTAATTAGCTTGACTCGTATTATCAAATATAGCAAATCACCACATCTCCTGGTCAAGTCAATGTGTATAATCAGCTTCAGTTTGTTTCAAACATACAAAATGCAATTCGTTATAAAGGGCTTTTTGAGCTACAAAAGAGTGAAAACCGCTGTATATAGTGCTTTTCATCTGTACTCCGAGTTTATAGAGATTAAATCGATATAATCACCTATTCTCTTCCTTAAATCTAAAACTTTGTGACTATGTAAGAAATTGTTTCAACAGCATTTGGCAAAAATAAAATTCAAATTTTTCTGACAGTTTTTTTTTTTTTTTTGATTGTCATATGCCCATTGTTAGAAAATTCCTTTACTGACAGCTTCTCCATGACAGGGATGTCTTGGGGTGCCAGTTCTCGATGTTTTGAAATGTATTGAAATTGAGTCAACTTCAGAGATATTTGAATGGTGAGATAAACCTATCTGCCCCTGAAAGCTATGTCTGTTCACAACTAATAACTAAAACTAAATTGGGTTACTTTAAGGCAAAAAATAGCTGTCTGGCATTTGGAGCTGTGATAGAAACATTAATATTCTATAAATAGTAAATGTGTATAGGAATATTGTAGAGCATGTACGAGGAACCTTCTTGAATATAGAGAGAAAGAAGTACCGAGACGTTTTCAGGGAATTTTCCTGTTGAGGAATTCCCAAGTTTTCGGTATGATAATAGCATGGCTGCAAAATTATGGTGGAAATGTACATATATGTCTGTATATAAAACAACTGGAACATCTCTGAGAAAGCACTTACCACGGATTAGTTTATCGCTTCGTATATTACCGGCCAGTAACTATATAAGGAACAGCTGCTATTACTTAATGCCGTATGAAACCAGCATCAAGAATAGCATAAGTTATGAGTGCTTAATTTTCAAGGGCCAAGCGCTAAATGCTTTATTACCATTGTACAATACTGACTTATACTTTAACGAACTTTTATGAATGCTTAACGCTGATCCAATACACGAAATGCTTCTTATTTCCAATACACTTTAAAGTATATGCTTTGCAAAATATCAATTCAGATTCAGTGATTCTACTGCGGTTCTATTACCATAATAGTATACT
>NW_021832565.1:0-5000 GCF_006345805.1 Octopus sinensis | reverse complement strand
ATGCAGTTCATTCTTCCGGAAATTTGGAAACGACATGCTATATTTTTCACCTGAAGCTCCAGTCCTAACATTTCTTCAGAGTGCTTGGATGTCAATCTGAGAAGAGTGCAGAGGATTCGGCGAGAGTCAATGAGTCTAAAGGCGATTACGAAGATACAGCAGTTCGGAAAACTCACTCTGATCGTTCTGATAAGAAAGAAAGAAAGAAAGAACTGAAATTGTTGGTGAGATCCAGGCCATGATTGACAACGATCCCTCCAAGTCAATCAGGTCCATCACAAGGGACATGAGAGTGTCTGAGTTTCTAACAAGGCAGCTAATGCATGAAGACATTAGATATTCCTCATACAAGATGAGAAAGAGACAATGTTTATCCCACACCATCAAGGACAAGAGGAAAGACTGCGCTACGAATCTTTTGAACAAATTCAAGCATCCCTTCCAACCGATCATGCTTTGGTTTTTCTCAGACGAGAAAAATTTCTGCCAGGATCAGATCGTGAACACACAGAACAACCGTGGCCTGCCGTGTTCCCAAGACATGTACCGAGAGTGATAAAAACCAAACATCCAGTCAACATCATGACGTTTGGAGTGATCACAAGTGGGCCTCACAATCAACACGGAAGCCTACATCAAGTGCCTGGAGGAGGTAGCGCTACCCTGGGTAAAGAGGGTGGGGGCTACTGGAAGACCCTATGTCTGGCAACAAGATTCAGCACCATGCCATACCAGCAGGAGGACTCATTCATGGTTGTCAGACAATTTGTGAGACCACACCACCCCTAACATCTGACTACTTAACTTCCCAGACTGCAATCGCCTTCATTATCATGTGTGGTGCGCAGTTGAGCGAGAGACAAACAAAACTCCTTGTGACAGCAAAGATGAACTGAAGACAACGATTATGGCAACATTCACCAACTTAAACAAGGAGACCGTCCAGAAGAGTTGCAGAAGATTCCGAAGTCGTCTGGAGGTCGTGGTTGAAGCCAATGGCGATTTTTTGGAATAAATTTACTCTTTAGTATTTCAAGATATATTTTGTAATTTTGGTAAATGTATCTGTTAAAATGAAATGTCAGTATTATTTTCATTTTTGCGTAATTTAGACGACAATTTATTCACCGCACTCTGTATATGTTGGACAAAATAAATTTGCCTCTATGGTAACATTTGCAAAAAATTCGGATCTGGAATTAAGTAGTGCGGCAAAGTTCTTGTATATAAAAAGAATCTAAAATCTTTTGGCTACACACAGCCTGCGCGCACGTGCACACACACACACACACACACACACACACACACACACACACACACACACACACACACACACACACATACACGGCGTGGGCACACACAGCGTGGGCACACACAGCGCGGGCACACACAGCACACACATACATATATAAACTTCTTTATCATCATCGCCGGTTAATGTCTCTTATCAATGGTGGCATGAGTTTGACAGAAACTGGACTTGCATGCCATATGTGTGTGTGTGTGTGCGTGTGTACTAGCTGCATAGACCGTCGTTACCGGGGCAATTTTTACAATAGAATGTCTTATATAGATTTTTGTTTATTCCTTGTCAGACCATGCCTTTCCCGACAGATAGACCTCTGAATCAGAACAGATTTGACAAATTTTTCGCAAATTTTCTTTTTTAAAATTAGTTACATGCCTGCTCGACCGTTTCACATGACTTCATTGAAACTAAGATTTTTTAAATTAACACCTTTGGTCGTCGTAATGCTTTACTTTCGTTTGTTTTAATAAAAAATCCTCCTCGTAATGAGTTTGTCTTAATTTTGTGATAGACAAGTATCATGCTGAAAATGCCAGTCTCCAAATCCTGTTTTCTGATTAGGTCAAATTGATTAAACTTTAAACCTCAGTAACATTTTTCTGCAATTTTTCTGAAACAAATAAATAGCAAAATCGGATTTAACGTGGAAAATTATTTCAATATACCAACTATGAAAAGTTTGACGGAAGACCCTACAAACGTGGAGAGACAGACAGTTATAGGATGTGACACACACACACATACACACACACACACATACACTGAAACATACACACACACTTACAAACTTACACACAAGTATTCACGTGTTTAAAATGGTGTATAGTAGACATATGTTTATGTATATATATATATATATATATATATATATATGTATAATATATATATATAATATATATATATATATATATATATATATACAATTGAAAAATAGGATAAAATCTTTATAAGAATTTATCAAGTAGTTAGCATGAAAAACCTCATAAGGGAAAAATCCATAAATTATTCCTCTTAAATATATTTATTTATATTAAGGACATTACTATACATAAATGCCTCACGCTAGGAGGGACTCTTAGAGTCAAACTACCATAACAAATAAATACATTGTACCGAACGCGAGGGAATGCAGCCCTCGAAGCGAGCATTTTAAAATCAGAATTCAGCTGCATATCATATGATTTCAAAATTAGTGCACAAAATGCACTTTTTAATCGTAAGTGCAAGAATAATTCAAGACACATAAAAATGAGCAAAATATCAACATACCAGACGAACACCAAATGCTTCCAGCATAGTACATAGAAATAGTTCACACTTATATATCTATGTAAAAGGCGGGCTTCCGAATTGCATCTTGGTAGACGTGTTTATTCAGAATAAGATTCAGCACTGAATTTATTCCGGTTAAATTTACGATTGAAAAATAGGATAAAATCTTGATAAGATTTTATCAAGTAGTTAGCGTGAAAAATCTCATAAGGGTAAATCCATCAACTATTCTTCTTAAATATATTTATTTATATTAAGGACATTACTATACATAGTTGATTTTTTTGTATATATATATATATATATATATATATATACATGTTGATTTTTTGTTCACTTTTATGTGTCTTGACTTATGCTTGCACTGACGATTCAAAAGTGCATTTTGTGCACTAATTGTGAAATCATATGATATGCAACTGAATTCTGATTTTACCTTGTCTTTATTGTTAGTGCAAGTTTTGAAGAGTATAGTTCAATTTTAACAGTTGTTTTTTTTCAATGCTATAAAGAAAGTAAGACAGGAGCACATTCGGCATATTTTGCTTTGAGTGCAATAAAGGCAACAATGCAACCGAGAGGGCGAGGAATATTAATTCAATATATGGGGATCAGACAATAAGAGTAAGCAAGTGTCAACGGTGGTTCCAGAAATTCCGAGCTGGAAGCTACAGCCTAGAAGACGAGCCTAGTCCTGGAAGATCTGTAGAGCTCGAAGAGGATGTCCTGCAAACCATAGTGGGAAAAAATCCCATCGTAACTATTGAGGAAATAGCATAAAAGCTTGGATTTGATCATTTAACCATTTATCAACACCTGCGTGCCATCGAAAAAGTCAGCAAATTGGATTAATGGGTTTCTCACAAATTTCCGAGTCTAATCGCGTGCAGAGAGTGAATGTGTGCTCTTCTTTGTTGGCACGTTTCACGAATGAACCACTTTTGGAACGAATAGTGACTGGTGATGGATTCTATATAAAAATGTCAAGCGCCGTAGACAATGTGCAGGGAAAAGAGAAATAGCAGCAACCCAGGCTAAAGAAGGTCTTCACCCATGTAAGGTGTTGTTATCTATTTGGTGGGATATAAATTAGTCTACTTGAAACTTTTAAATCCAAATCAAACAATAACATAGGAATTCTACTGCAGCAGCTTTAGTGGCGTAAGCAACACTAGAAGAAAAACGATCTTCTTTAATTTCAAGACGAAAAGTGATCTTCCATCACGATAATACTCAGCCACATATAAGGCGGGAGCAGTTTGAATGGGAAATGATGCCTCATCAACCATATTCGATGGATAATGCCCCATCTGATTACCATTTATTATGCAGTCTTCAAAATAATTTGGATTGAAAAAATATGAATTCTGTAGACGAGGTCAGAACAGTACTGGATGAGTATTTTTCGTCGAGGGCAAGTGAATTTTGCAAGTCTACCAGAAAGCAGGAACAGTATTGTAGAACATGAAGGAGAGCATAATTTAGATTTGAAAAGAACATTGTGTATATTAGTTTAGAAGTATTAAAAAAATCACGTTATATATGGTATGACCCACTATATATATAATATATATATATATATTATATATATGTGTGTGTGTGTGTGTGTGTGGTGTGGGTGTATATATACATATATACATATTTATATATATATATATATTAAATATAAATTAGAGAAAACCACTACTATGCAACTGAAACAGTGATAGACATAAACCAAACATAAATAACAAATAATATATATTTTTATAAAACATATAACTAGACCTCAAAAAGTATAAAAATGAATGATGGTATAATAATATGATATATATATATATATATCTATATATATATATATATATATTATATTATATATATATATATAATATATATATATCTATATATATATATGTATGTATTTATCTATACAGGGAGAGTTCACGAAATTAAACAAAAGACGAAGACAGGAGGTGTACAAACAAACAGATGTATCAGTATAACGCTCAGGAATTGAAGAAGTCTTTTACGTTTCGAGCCTACGTTCTTCTACAGAAAGGGACACAGAAAAAAACAACGAGAGAAAACAAATGTATGTAGTGGCTACCGATCTATCATGGCGACTGCCGAACAGACGGTTAACACAGGAGGGGGAAGAAGTTGGAAGGGCATCCATCGCAACAGCTGGATGCCCCTTCCTAACGCCAACCACGCCGAGAGTACAGCAGGTGCTTTTATCTGCCACCGGCACGGGGGCCAGTCAGGCAGTACTGGCAACGATCTCGCTCGAATATTTTTACACATGCCACCAGCACAGGTGCAAGTAAGGCGATGCTGGTAACGATCACATTCGAATGGTGCCTTTTACGTGCCACCGGCATGAAAACCAGTTAGCCGCCCTGGCAACGATCACACCGGATATATATATATATATATATAT
>NW_021832564.1:92500-99256 GCF_006345805.1 Octopus sinensis | reverse complement strand
TTTAGTAAAAGTGAGTTAGAATAAGTTGCTGACATTTCTGTGTTCGTAGCTCAGTTCTGTTTCAGTTCAGACGTCGAAACTTCTATAAACCCTAGTAACACAGCTGATGAAGGCATATTTTCATAGGTTGCAACGTTTGTCATGTATCTTCACAAATACATTTAATTTTTCTGTTAGTTCTATTTTTTAGAAAATATTTCTTGACCATTGCTGTCTGTTTGAGCTATATCTTCTACAAAGTTGACAGCCATATTAATATACATACATATGTATGCGTATATGCGTGTGTACGTGCGTGTGCATGTGTATGTACTTATATCGATAAACACACAAATACACATATTGTATATACGTACATACATATATATATACATACATACATACATACATACATACACACACATATATATTTATATAATACATACATACACATATATATTCATATACACACCTACACAAATACATACACATATATATTCATATACACACATACACAAATACAAATATATATATATTCATATACACACATACACAAATACACACACATATATATTTATATAAATTTGTTTACATATGCACACACACACATACACAGACAGATACTCATAGTCATATATATACACGCACACTTACATATATGGATGTATGTGGTATTACAAGTTGTCGGAGGATTGAATCGTGAATTGATGGTGGCTCGTCTTTATACGTCGACGTCAAAACCAGCCACATTCATTTCAAATTGACCGTCGCTACCTCTACCCTTCCACTGAAAAATAAATCAAAGAAGAAACGATAAAGAAGAAAGAGATATAGAAGAAAACAGTGTGGGAGGTGTGTGTGTGTGTGTATGTGTGTATCTATGCATCTGTGTGTGCGTGCGAGCGTGTGTAATGTGGCACACGGTTATCCCTTGTCTCTTTGTATTCTTGTTAAGATAAGGGTTTTTGTTGCGCAAAGCTGTTCCGCCAAGTATAACAATGCTGACTTCTGTTTTTGTTATCTGGACTTCACTGACAGCAATTGGCACTTTTGTCTGTCTTCCACTCATAGACTCACACCTAGACATACATACACAATACACACACACACCACCACACATATATATGTATATATATAATATATATATATATATAATATATATATATATATATATATATATATATATAATATATATATATATATAATATACATATGTTGTATGTATGTATGTATGTATGTAGAAACACGCACACATAAAGTACATAATTATACATACGTACATACTTGTACGCACTTTATATTCATACATATACACCCAGCTATCTATTTACATAGATGGGAATACACTCATTTGAAACTTGGAGCTTTTATAGAATTCCGTTTATCTAACTTCGCCGTCCTCCCCTCTCATCCCCGCCAAAGAGAAAAATGGAACAATCTTCTCACAGTCCCAAGTCAAAGATTCTGTGAGTTATTGTTGTTTAGCTTCATGTCCGCCTAGATGGAGAAATATGATCAAAAACTTTCCAGTCGTTTGGTACGACATGGATTATCCAATCCATGTTTTCTTTTTTAAGACATTGATGTAAGATTTAAGCAATTTTTAACTGCCGTTTCTAGGAAGGGGATTCCGTTGTTGTATATCTAAAGCCGGCTCCATTGGAGCAGATCTATGAGGGAGAGTAGACAACCCATGATTATTTTCTATTTTTTTCCCCAGGAATAGTGTAGACGGGACTTCATTATCCGATGTGCCGTTTTGAAGAGGACAGGGTACACTTTGAGGGAAATTTTGTTACTATTTCTAGCAAACAGAGCTACTGCATTAGAAGCTCGCTAGTTGGCTTCTCGTGATTTCAATATAAAAGTAGAAGATTTTGACTATTAGAAACAAAAGAGAACACACACACACAAACACACACACACAACACACACACACAAACACACACACACAAACACACACACACACACACACACACACACACCATGTAACGTTTATCACGTGATGAATATTAACGGTTCACTAATGATGGTTTAGTGTTAATGGAATGTATCGATAAGTGATCAGTCTGGGACAACCAGCACCCCGTGTACACCAATCGAAATCGGTCATATATTGCAAATGTGATAGGATATGATTCAGCTTGGAGTCGAAAATTCAGTATTTGCCACTTTGCCTGGAACTAACCATTGTAACTGCAACGGTTGGTGCTATTTGGAACTTGAGCACCAGACTAATAAAATATAACTCACTAGATTCCAGCGAACAAGGAACAGAATTCGTAACTCGTATTTATTTAGAGATACAACAATTGGCAAAAACAAAATTGTCCGTTTGACAACAAAAATCTGGGTGAGAGACGACGCGCTCAAAGAAAAGAGGCTGATTTTTCAGGAATACGCCAGGTTGAATGTCACGTTCACGTGCTAAAAGACTAATGCTCGTCTTATCCCTAACACTGACCCTGTCTCAAGGTAGGCCTCATACAAACCTATTTCTTTATTACCCACAACGGGCTAAACACAGAGGGGACAAACAAGGACAGACATAGGTATTAAGTCGATTACATCGACCCCAGTGCGTAACTGGTACTTAATTTGTCGACCCCGAAAGGATGAAAGGCAAAGTCGATCTCGGCGGAATTCGAACTCACAACGTAACGCAGACGAAATACCGCTGGGCATTTCGCCCGGCGTGCTAACGTTTCTGCCAGCTCGCCTCATACAAACCACTTCCAAATCTTCCTCTCTTGTATGTCTTTCTTCTGGAATTTTCTACCAACCCTCTCAACTCTGGTGCACGCCACGGTTCGGCTTCCGTTCTTTACATTCTTCGTCTTATTCATCAAACATATGTCTCCTCCAACAACTCTCATTCTGACATCTACTTTACCATTCTTCATTCCCCCTAAGCCTTCCATACTCAGACTTCTGCATATAAACCTCGATACTGCATATGAAATCTCCACAGGCTTCTAACAACAGACACCACGATGACATCATCCAATGGATGGCATGCTAAATATGTCCTTCTTTAACGATACAGATATATAAATACAATTGCAGCGTGGAAGGTGTTTGTAAGCCATTTACGAAACACACAAAAGCTGTTCGATTCACTTCAACATTTAAGTTTAATTTGTCAAAATATTTTCGTCACTAAAATCCGCGACCTGTTCACGTGCAGCACGGATTTTTGTCAGTGAACAGGTCGCGGATTTTAGCGACGAAAATATTTTGACAAATTAAACTTAAATGTTGAAGTGAATCGAACGGCTTTTGTGTGTTTCTTAAATGGCTTACAAACACCTTCCACGCTGCAATTGTCTTCGTTCCAGCACACGATCTCAGATCAAATCACTTGCTATGCGAGTACATCTTCGTAATATATAAATAAATATAACACACAAAAAAAGCTCAGTCACTGCATATATAAAGGGGAGAGCATCGTACTTCATTATCTTTGATCGCACCAAATGTTGGACCTCACTATCACTGAAGACATCTCTTACCGAATGCACTTCTCAAAGACAAGTCTTCCCAGAGCCAGAAAATCCATTCCTCTACCATATTCCTCTTCTGTTCGCAAATCCAAGACGAAGCTGATGTTGCTCTGTACAGACATCTTAGATCACATCCAGAGAATAACCGGACAATTAATTTGCATAAAGTCATTCACATACTCCAACCATTGGTTCACAGACGAGCCGTTGTTTCGCTCTTCCTTTTCTAGGGCGGAAACAACGACCTCTGTTAATGGAAGCCGGTTGGTTCCGTGCTACATCTTCTCAGATATTCCTCGCTCACTCACCTTCTCACTCTCACCACTCTTATTGTGTCCAATCCTTCCAGGACCTACACGAACTACTATGCACATTCTTTTTTTCCCCAGAAAGTCATCTCTCTCTAATTCTCTCCTTGCGCATCTCTTCCCAGAATTCGTCGAATTGTAAATTTTAAGTGAAACGTTAATAGCACCGATCTTACCACTTTCAGAAAGACTGTCACAGATATTGCCACAGATTCTTTCACCAAGAGCATAATAATAATAATAATAATAATAATAATAATGATGATGATGATGATGATGATGATGATGGTGATGGTGATGGTGATGATGATGATGATGATGATGATGATGACGATGGTGATGGTGATGGTGATGGTGACGATGATAGTGATGATGATGATGACGATGATAATGATGATGATGATGGTGATGATGATGGTGATGGTGATGGTGATGGTGATGGTGGTGGTGGTGGTGGTGGTGGTGATGATGGTGGTGGTGATGATGGTGATGGTGATGGTGATGATGATGATGATGATGATGATGATGATGATGGTGATGATGATGGTGGTGGTGGTGGTGGTGGTGATGGTGAAGGTGATGGTGAAGGTGATGGTGATGATGATGATGATGATGATGATGATGATGATGATGATGATGATGATAATAGTAAAAGATGGTATAAAAGATGGGCTACAGCAAATATTCTGCTCAACACCACAGATTTGCTTGTCGGTTGTTTGACCTTAACCAGTTGAGCCTGTCCCATTTCTCAGTTAGTACGGGAGATAACTCCGGTCATGTTTCAGCGTTATCAGTGAAGCACAACCTTCACTGTAATCACCGCAGTAGTGATGAAACAATCACCGAACAAATGCACAAAACTGCTGTACATTTGTGAGCAGCGGAAAAAATCATTATCAATAAATTAAACGGAAAGTACAACCACTTCTGTCATCTGGTGACCCTAAAATATTTATGATTCATGCACAACAAGTATTTTTTTAGTGATGCAGAAAGAAGCAAAAGGAAACGATAATAGAAAGAAACAAAAGAAAACAAAAATAAAAACAAGAAAAAGATTTAGTGATGTTCATGCCTTTCCCCTCGAATACTTCAGAACTTGTTTGAATCTGCTTCGCTAACTCGACTCACTGTGGACGTGTCATTAACCAGATAACGCTTGCCTCTATGATTCATGGGTGGTAGACATGTTGCTATAGCGCCTATAGCGCCATTAATCACCTGTTGCTATATTTCTCTTAAAAACAAACAAACTAAAAACACATTTGTTAAGCTCTATAATCAGGGTAAGAAGCAGAGGGATTGTATTACCAAGGTAACACTGTGTCCTTAGCAACATGGTCAGCCTTGTGCCATCAAAATTCAAATCTCTTTTTAATGACAATGGCATTATTCTTTCATTCTTTTACACGTTTCAGTCATTTGACTGCGACCATGCTGGAGCACCGCCTTTAGTCGAACAAATCGATCCCAGGACTTATTCTTTGTAAGTCCAGTACTTATTCTATTGGTCTCTTATGCCGAACCGCTAAGTTCCGGGGACATAAAAACACCAACATCGATTGGCAAGCGATGGGGGGTGGGGCAAACACAGACACAAATACACACACACATAAATACACACACACACATGTACGACGGGCTTCTTTCAGTTTCCGTGTACCAAATCCACTTACAAGGCTTTGGTCGTCCAGAGACTATAGTAGAAGACACTTGGTGAAGATGCCACGCAGTGAGACTGAACCCGGAAGCATGTGATCGGGAAGCAAGCTTCTTACCACACAGCCACGCCCTCGCCTATCTCATGTGTGTGTGTGTGTGTGTGTGTGTGTGTGTGTGTGTGTGTGTGTGTGTATTGTTGTGTGTGTGTGTGTGTGTGTGTGTGTGTGTATATATATGTTACCGAGTGTGTATCGTGGGCGATTTTTTCTTCCGTCTTCCCTTCCTTGGATCTTTCCTTTTCCTATGTTTCTGACGAAGAGCTCCGCTCGAAACGTTAAATCCTCCTTCTTCTTTTCCTTTCATGAGCGTCAAATAACACTATACTTGTTTCCACGTCCTCGCGTTGTTGTGTTTTCTATTTGTGTTTTCATGTTTGGATTAACTATATATATATATATATATATATATATATATAATATATATATATATATATAAACGATGAATAACCTTCGCGTAAACTACTGGTTCGTTTTGTTCTCTTACTTTATTATCATCTTAAAATCATCTCATAAATAATGTCCTTTATGACACGTATTACTACTTCAGTCATTCTAAATGTATATCTTGTCACTACCTGTGATAACAGCCTTTTTCTATTGCAATATGCATTTCGTTGATTTTTCATATTTTACTCTTACATTTTCCACGTGTATTTTATATTTTTCTTTCGTAAACATATTTCTACTATATATATATATATATATATATATATATATATATATATATATATATATATATATATACACCCACACACCTCGAAATATTTTATTCAGCTAGGTCTATATTATATTAAACTATAAATGCCTATTAATACTCTTGACTCTTTTACTTGTTTCAGTCATTTGACTGCGGCCATGCTGGAGCACCGCCTTTAGTCGACCAAATCGACCCCGGGACTTATTCTTTGTAAGCCCAGTACTTATTCTATCGGTCTCTTTGCCGAACGCTAAGCACGGGGACGTAAACACACCAGCATCGGTTGTCAAGCAATGCTAGGGGGACAAACACAGACACAAACACAACACACACATATATATATATATACATATAACGACAGGCTTCTTTCAGTTTCCGTCTACCAAATCCACTCACAAGGCATTGGTCGGCCCGGGGCTATAGCAGAAGGCACTTGCCCAAGATGTCACGCAGTGGGACTGAACCCGGAACCATGTGGTTGGTTAGCAAGCTACTTACCACACAGCCACTCCTGCGCTATATATATAATACATATATAATAACCT